>NC_056737.1:372510899-372645899 GCF_019279795.1 Protopterus annectens | reverse complement strand
TGAATCACCGCCACTTACCATTGCGCATACATGCTTGCATACCCGCTTACGTCTAGGGTTGCTACCTTTTCATATGGCCAAAGTGGGGCATTTTCGGGACATACATCAGATTTTACAGGCCAACACATACCCACGGTCAGTACAAAGGTTAGAACTTTGCTTATTTGCCTAAATGAAAGCTTATTCTTGTAGCAGTTTAGTTGCTTAATCTGTTTCTTGGAACTTTAAGTATTTTACATACAGAAATAACTTTTATGCAACTGTTACATGAAATATGGGACATAAGTATTTCCTACAATCACAGGACATTTGCCATTGTATTATATTTGGTCTGCCCAACTGCCCAAAAAGGGACTGTCCCTCGCAAGGTGGGGCAGATGGTAACCCTACTTATATCTGCTTTAAAGCGCCTTAAGCATCCTATATCTGACTGCCACTATGCGAATGTGTAAGGTATATATTCCTGATAATGCACGTGGGGAGATGTGCATCACGGTCAGGTGTTTAATCCTGGGTTGTAGGTTCTGCAGGACTGGCTGGTGGCTGAGCAGTCTTGTGGACAACTACTGCTCATACAACTTGTGTCCAGATGTATACATGACTGGACATCGTGTCGTGACACCAAGTCTAATGTTTAGAAAAGATACATATCCCATGAGGGATATCCAAAAATTGTGGGGACCGACGACCTTCTTTGCTTTACGGCTATAAGGTAGTGTTATACATGCAAGGGATACATAGTTTGCAATCCTGAGACTGCCTAGGGTGAGACTGCCTACTAGATATGGGTAGGGGTCACTATGTGCAGATATGGCTGCGCCTATCTAGCAGCCAGAGTATGGGTAGTTTTGGTGGACGTTCAGGAAGGGGTGGTGGTGTGCTGTGAAGGGGGTGATGGGTATTCAATTATGTATCCAGGTGTGTTGGGGTTGGATGGCTCAGTTCAGGCCAGACCATTATGTGGGTATGTGCTGGTAACATTTCTGTAATGTGTATTGCACTTTTTAATGTTCACATGTTTGTGGGATTGTATTGCGGATGTGCATATTTGTTCTTTGGTTATCTTCCTGATTCACCCACTGCTCCCTCGTAGACCTCCAGTTCACCTATTGTGCATCCAACCCAGTCTCCCCTTGGTGGATTATTACATTACCCGTCACCCCCCACCCACATATTCCACAGACACCATTCATTCCTTCTCTAGTTGATAGCCCATGGCATAGTCAACAGAACACATTGCGTACACTACATATCTCTGGGACCAATATGGTTGTGAGGACTACCCTAGCATTTCTGATCATGCACATGCTGTACTTCATGCACATAGGTACACGCAAATACATATCTTTCATGACATGGTAAGTAGACCCGGGTAATATCTGTTCATCTATGGGCCGTCCTGACAAGGAAGACTTGGACCACGAATGGGCAGATATTGGGCGAATGCTCTGACCATTGGTAGGGTTGCCACGTTTTCATATGACCTGGATGGGACATTTTTGGGACACGCATCAGAGTTTACAGGCCAACACATACCCATGGTCATTACAAAGGATATTACTTTAATTTTATGCCTACATATAAGCTTTTATTGTTGTAGCGGTGTAGTTGCTTATTCTGATTCATTTACTTGCTTATTCTGTTTCTTGTAACATTTAGGTATTTTATATATGGACATACGTATTGTATGGGACTATTACATAAAATAAGAGACATAATTATGTCCTACTATCGCAGGACATTTCACATTTATAATGGTTTTGGTATGGACACATCTGCGTAGAGGGGGACTGTCCCTCACAATGTAGGACAGGTGGTAACCCAAACCATTGAGCTAGGCTTATCAATTGGTGGTGCGCTAACACGATGTGTTTCACTTCCACTTGGTATAACTAGTGACACTACAATGGAATACGGGCACGGGGTTTTAAATATCATTTGTTTGAGGGACAGGGACTCAATATTCAGCTACGTGCTTTTGTGTTTACTTCTTATTGTGGTGTTCACAAAAATGTCTTGTATGCTTTGCATACATTCCACTATCCACAGACACTGACAGGAGTGATTACTATTAGAGGCAGGCTGTACTAGTCAGCATTTTAGGTTGTGCGTATGCAACCGACATGTTTACACCTCCGTGCAGCGCTTGGACATGCCCCCTGCACTTGTACACGTTTCCTATGCATGTGGCCATTACGGCAGCGTGCCTTCATTAATATGCATGTAGTGCTGCTGCGCCATCTCTATGCCACAAGGTCAGCGCAAGGCTAATGCCGTCCTTGCGCCGAGCTTCATGAATCCTGGGGTTAGTCTTTTTTTACCCTTCATCTTTGTTTGATGACCAGAATAAGTAGAATAAGTTTGCTCTCTTTCAGACCCAGTGATTTGATTAATTGAGCTGACATTGCATTACACTATGGGTCTCATCTAAATACACACTATGATTTTAATTTTAAGCTTTTCTTCTCAGATACCCAAACAATGCCACAGCTGTATACTTTATGTACATTTGTCCTACACATTATTTACTGTGTTCACATTCTCAATTCGCATGTTGCTCACAATCAACTCATTTTCATAACTTACTTTTTCTAACATATGCAATCTTTTTGACTATAGAATTAGATGTTTTGATTTTACATACTTCAGCAAAGTGATTCCATTTTTCACAGTTTCTACAGATTTAATTAATTATAGCACATTTCTTTTTGCCATGCACTCCTTGTATAGTACTTATCAAGATTATGTTTGTTATGTTACTCAAGTTTGGTGAAATTCTCCCAAATCATTTTTATTCTTTTTAATTCAACTTAGTCATTCCTGTCTCACATGCTACTTTATAAATGCCTGTCTCTCAATATCCTAGCTGGATACAGGACATTATTATTCTTTCAGGAAAAATGGCTAGGCTTAGAAAGGCTTGACCCCCCTGCTCAGGTCATTAACCAAGTAACATTCACTCTATGAATCTATGAAGCTATACATTTCAAATTCTTCTTCAGCTTTTTCATCTCACTCAAAGTAGATTCACTCACTATGTATATATCAAGCACTTTTTTTTTGTTGTTGTTTGACTCACTTGGCTCCTGACACCTGCATATCACCCATCACTCTCTTGGTCAATAGACCCATTCATTCCTGTTCATCAGAGTGAAAGTAGGCTGAGAAGGGATACTACTCAAGTATCCATCAGGAATAATTTAACATTGTTTTTCAGTACCCCATACATTAACAGAGAAGCTACCCACATGTGGTTGTGCAGCTGTTTGACTGCACTGGTCAGTATCCCTCCTGTCACAACAGTTATCCTAGCAAGCAATCCCAACCCTTGCTTTAAGGCACCTCAGGCTGTACTCCTCAGACTCCATCAAAGATGATATACCCATGTGTGTGACCTCAACACAAATGCATCCACCCCTTCATTCTTCTCTCCATCCCACCCAGCTTCTACAGTGCTAAAGCAGCTAATCAAATCCTGAGCACCTGAGTCTCAGTTAGGGCTCCACCTCCTTATTCCAGGAAGCGGAGTTACATCAAGCATTTTATATAACTTTAAATCTGACTTTCTACACTAGTCTGCTCCCTCATCTGATCATTTCCAACAGTCAGAACTATGTTTTGAAGTAAATGTTATAACCAACCAAATCCTATATATTTGATTCATTTCTTTAATTCAGTAAAATATGCACCAGCAGACACTGTAACCTCATGAAGAATAAATGATAGATAAATGGAAATTTTTTCTCAGTTCACAGCAATTCTGAATCTACTGCTTCATCACAACAACACTCTTTTTTCATCTTGAAATTCAGATGCATTAAAAACTTTCAAGGAGTCTGCTTTGACATGCACAAATTATGAGCAGTATACATTTTCAGGCTTCTATGGTATTCATCTCATGGCCAAGAATAAAGTATTCTGATCCATAATTTCTGTTTTGTCAGAGAAATTAACTTGAAGAGAGATCTTCTCATAGGTACAGTTACACCATTCCACAAATGAATGACAAAATATCTTACTTTTGATTACTTCTGACATGATATAACCTTTGGAGTTCATAATGTGATATATAATGTGAGAGACACAGACTGCATTCAACTAGTTTTAAGAGCATTTGCTTTGCACTGAGCTAGAGATAAAGGATATCAGAACAGTAATTGTTTGAAATGTCAGCACCTGAAACATTGACTGCAGAAATACAGAGACCAAATGACTGAAAATTCTGACTTACATAAATGCCATTTCCCAGAATATTACCTTTTCCCTGAAGTATGTCAATCTCAGAGTTGGTGTGTGCATGTGTGTGTGTGCGCGCGTGTGTGTGTGTGTGTGTGTGTATATATATATATATATATATATATATATATATATATATATATATATATATATATATATATATATATATGTGTGTGTGTGTGTAATTATATACACATGGATATAGATATAAGATATAGATATAATTTCAGTATTTGCTGAGGGTACTTGCCCCCTGCCAAAAAAGAATTTTGAAGGAAAAGAGCAGTGTTCAATATTCGCTCTTTTACTCCAGTTTTGGTCTTTTTTTCAATGTTTTGGGCATTGAGAGTACAGCGGGAAGCCTACCATACCACCTGTTTTAAAATCAGGAACTCTGATGCAGGGTAAATACACAAAAATATTTAAAGCTAAACACAAATATTAGACCCCATAGATTAATACCCTCATCTTGTATGCACTTGAATCTTTCTCTAGAAGCATTCCCTAGCAAGCTGTATTATCTACACAGACTAAACTACCAACTTTATTATCTATCCTAGTGAATGACTTTTGTTACTGCACTTGAGCTCAAAGCCATTTAGATTTACATTAAGAGGGTTCTTTTTCAGTCTGGTGGGAGCAGAGCTGAATTCAACCCATCCAAGTTGGAAACTGCTGGTGGAGAGTTTATTGTGTTTTTATCTGACTGGCCTGCAGGATTAACTATGTAAAAGTCTTTCATCCTGCTGGTATAAAAAGCAAGTTCCCTTTACATTGTATATAAACAAACCTCTCTGGTTTAAAATCTTCTATAGGAAATGCTCTCCATAGTCTCCCACTGTTCACAGTTGCCCGAAGAGCTACCCATTTGTACAGAGGGCAGTACCACTGCAGGTAATCTAAATGGAGCTGCTCAATGTTTGGTGACTTTTGCCAGAGGTCTGGAGAGATATTGTTGAAATCTAAAGCATCCACTGCTAAAATCAAAAATAATAAGTACCTAGTGAGGTTCCTTTGCATTTTGCTGAGTGTATCTTATCAGTTTGCTGATTTTTACTGTATTTTTGTGCACTTTAAAAAAAGCTGTTCTGTTGCTTTAAATAGCTAGTACATAGCACAAACTAGATTCAGATCTCCTGACTCTAGATTGTATTGTTATATTTGAGCTCTATTCCAGCCACCTTACATTAGGAGGGCCCTGCCTGCACCCTTGTAGCAGAAGTGTGTAGTCTGAACCTCACCTGAGTTAGAGATTAATGGAAGAAACCTCACCGTGTGCTCTCCCATTGGTAGTTTAGCTTAAAAGTGTTTCATTTCACCTGTATTTAAGCCTTGCATTTGTGCTTAGCTGCTCACCATGCAACTGAGTTCAGCAATGTCCTGTATGGATGCAAATGCCTTGAAAGACAATCTTCTCCTAGACACCTATTAGTGAACCTCCCAAGCTTTCCTGCTGCATTGTGGGAAACTCAGTTACACACTGAGAAGCATTGTCATAGTTTCTACCGCTAGCCTTCAATAGAATAAGTACCTTTGTTAATCCTACAGCAAAATCTGGGCAAATGAGCCCAGTTCCCGGTAGTAGTTATTGGTAAAAACCTGCCATAATGGATGGTCAGTTTCCAACCATTTCTCTGGTCAGCCTGATTGACATGGGCATCCTGAGGCAATGTAGTAATTACCTCATGCATACTTGACAACCACTTACTCCTAAAACAAACAAATACAATATGTGAGAGATGTAATTACGCTATGAATTTGGAATTGATTCTCTCATGTAACAACAAACCGGACATCAAACAGATTATCACAACACACATCACCTTTCACACAAATAATTCCACAGCACATAAACCCACATGCGTGAAGGTAATCAATAAAAGCCTACCAAAAGATCAGAGACCTCTGACGTGGAAACTACTTGCATACACTGCAAAGCAAATAGAATCCACTATACATAACAACACACACACCAGTGTTTCAGGAAATAAACCGGTAAGGCAAAATACCTCAAAATCAAATGTTCTGGTCATAGGCAATTCCATAGTGAGTTAGGTATCCCCCTCATTAGGCTGGACAAAGAGAAGGTCACAGCTGTCTGTCTGGTGCAAGGATCCATCAAATCATGCATGCATTAAAGTCAAACAACAATTACCATTATGACTCTGTCAAAGTACATGATGGGGTGAATTACTTGAGACCTACCTCTCTGGACTATATGAAGAGACACATGGCTGAACTGTCAACTTATGTGTCTCAGGCAGGTACGTCCCGAGCCCTAAGCAGCATTCTACCTTCCCCCAGGATTATGCCATAATATAGACAAAAAAGTGATTGACTTCAACAATTGGCTTAGCTTCTGGTGTCAGTCCAGGGGGATCCAGTATCTACCAGCCTGGGAAGACATGGTTGACAGACCACGTTTCTTTGCTAGAGATGGTCTTCATCTGTCTCCTCTAAGCTTTCAGTTACTGGCAAAGGGGCTTGCCTCACCCATAGTGCCTTTTTTAGGCAATGTAAAAAAACAAAATTTCTGCCGTAAAAAAAATCCACTCGAGAAAAAGTCAAGGTTATGCTGCTTAATGCTGGCAGCCTAAACAGGAAACTGCACTCCCTGGAAGCACTCACCTTGGAAGAAGCTGACATTTGTGCAGTCACTGAGACATGCTTCAAGGCTGCAGAAAGCACCCCGGCTATGCAACGCTACAATGCCTTCCACCATTCAGACCCCAACATGAGCATGAAAGAACCAAAGGTGGAGGTGTATCCATCTTCATTAGAGCCAAATACACCTCAAGACTGGGTAAACAGTATGACTCTCTTGAGCTACTACAGGTCCAATTAACTATAGGTAAAATACCCTACCACATCATTGCTTGCTACAGGTTCCCCACCATGAACCAAAAGAAGCACACCACCTACCTACACTTACTAGAGCCCCACTATATAGCCAAATACTTTGGTCATGGGAAAGTTCAACTATCCCTCCATCGGTGGGTGACATACATGAACACAAACATCCTCACTCTGAGGTTCCTGCACTTTCTCAATACAAATGTCCTGGAATAGCTAGTCTGCACCCACACAAGGGGCTCAAATGTCCTAGACTTAGCACACACCAACATGGGGGGGGGTCACTGCACTACCCCCTGTGTGTTGCCCTCCCTGGTAACATCAGACCATAAATCTGTCTCATTCAAAGTAACAATCAGACCTGACACCCCCACAGGAGCAGAAAAACTGAAAAATGTATCCAAAGCAAACTACAGCCTACTAGGTGATGGTATAAAAGATTTAAACCTCCCTGCTAACACAACCAGCAATGACTCCTATGCAGAGGAGTACACAAATGCCCTGTATAACCACCTAAACAACTGCATGGACTCTGCTGTACCTGACTGGATCAAAACCAGGTCCTCCAGAAAAAAACAGGCCACCCTGGTGGACCTCAAGTATAAATAGATTATAGAACAAAAGGAAAAACTGATGTCTAAGAACAAGAGGAAACTTATTCGGCAAAAGAATACCCTCCATAGCTGGAACAATCAAATCAGATATGTTGTAAAGTCCTCTAAAGCTAGTTACAATGCTAAATTAACTCCCTAGCTAAGAATAAACATAAGGCATTCTTTAGCTACATCTGAAGTCTAAAAGGGAATGCCCAACTATATGCCAAACTTATAGTGGATGGTATGTCTCATACTGAACCTGGGGAAACTGCCAACCTGCTTGCTGACAGCGTTTTCAGAAAGTTCACCCCCCTGACCCCACCAGCCATACCATAAAGTATATTGTGCTCTCCAGTGCCAAAAACACAACCTCTATGGGACCAGATAACATCTCAGGCTGCTTACTAAACAATCTAAAACAAGACCTAGTGGAACCACTTGACACTCTCTTCAACCATAGCCTGAGCACTGGCTTTGTTCCAGCAGAGTGGAGAACAGCGACAGTAATCCCCTTGGACAAAGGGGGGGGTCCATCAACCAATCTGGGAACTAGAGACCCTTATGCCTAACCAGCCTTATCTACAAGGCCATGGACCCTTATCAACAAGAACATAGGCAACCTTCAGACTCTTGACTTGACCCAGTTTGACTTTGCTAAAGGTAGATCATGCTATTGAACCTGGAGGACTTCTTTAAGAATGTCACCAAAGCCCTAGATGAAGACCAAACAGTATATATTGCTTATCTTGACTTACCCAAGGCTTTTGACACAATCCCCCACTCAGGTATCCTTGATAAATTCTCACAGCTGGGGATTGACCCATACATCACTACATGGGTAGCCCACTGACTCACTGACCAGTTACCAGTGGCATACCACAAGCATCTGTGCTGGGCCCTCTACTGTTTCAAATCTATTTCTTGGAAGTTCGGGTGAATGTAGATGGCCTGTGCCTTACCAAGTTCACTGATTATTGCAAACTGGGTGCAATTATTGAGTTCCCAAACATTCTTAACATATCACAGAAGGGGTTAACACAGACAAATGATTGTTAAAGCCACAGACTAAAACTGAATGCAAAAAAGTGCATTATTATCCCCTTTGGCAAAGAAGAAGTCCCTGCCAGTTACAATATTGACAGCACCCCATAAGCTCAAACCCAGTGGTGCAATATTTTGGGAACACAGATTGACAGCAATCTAAACTTCCATCACCATGTGGTAAGGAAACCTTCTACGTTGCACATCTCATAAGTAAGGTTATCACATTCAAGACTAAGGATGTTATAACTCCTCTGTCCTCAACCCTCATCAGACCACTAACAGAGTACAATGCTTCCTTTTGCATGTACCTCACCAGACATCTGCAGCAGCTGGAGAGACCACAGAGGTTTTTCACCAAGAAAATTCAGGGCCTCCAAAACATGACCTACATGGCAAGACTGAAAGCCCTGCCAATGTACTCTGTATCCTACAGGCTGCTGAGAGGCGACTTGTGCCTGGCCTACAGAGCAGTCTCTGACCCAGCCCTAATGGAAATACTGCACATCTGCAACTCAAATGGGGCAAGAGTCACCCACTGCAGGGATCTCAACCTAATCGGTCACATTAACATAACATGCTGGGGAGACAGATATATGTCCCAGAGATTGCTGCTACTCTGGAATGAACTCCCAATTCATGTGAAGCAGAGCTCCTCAATAACCGTATTCAAGTGCAACCTAGACAATTGGATGGGAGACCGGAAATTCATCACCTATGTCCCTCCTGGACAGGGGCAGTTAGTGCTGATCATAGACTCACTCTGCTAATAACAACCTTCTGAACGAGGTCAGTTAGGGAACATGGGTATAACACGACTAGGCTTGTTAAGGCCCTAGGGCGATTAACGTAGTAACCTCCTATGAACTTATGAACGTATGACCATCCCAATACTTTTATAATAACTGTAAAATCCCTCTCAACAAAATATCACTATTATTACTTAACTTTAAATCTATATCCTTACCTCTCCAATTACTCATCTGTACTCACCCCCTCTTCGACACACATCCCCATATCTTTAACTCTGTTAATAACCAGCCCATAAACCCTTATCTATCCATATAATTCTGTATATAGATAGAAAATAATTCATTTTATACACTGAAATAGTTACTCAAGGGCTATCTCTTCAAAAGGTTCAGATTCTCATTAATCACCTGTGACTTTTTTATTTTAGGTATAACCTGTGACAATTTGTTACACTTTCCATGTTGCCATGCCTATCTTCAAAAAAATGGTGCAGTGCTTCCCTTGCATAGATATAGTCTAAATGTGTGTATCTTTTTATGTACATATGTTAATAGCAACTTTGAAATGTACAACACATACAAGGTTTATTCCATGGCGCTTTTCTTCCCAAACCTCAACTCAAAATGGAGTTTTCCCAAACAGATTTTCCCAGTAAAGAAATGCAGATAACTAAATATATACACATAACATGTATGAGTGTAGCCTTTTTTTTATAAAATAAATCTTTCATTCCCACTCTTAATTTGATAATGACTGCTTGGGTACCTTTTATGCTAATTAGATCTTTAAGACATTTAGATGACTGTACTATGAAGTTAAATAATCTAAATAGAACTTTTTGATGGTTATATTACAGAGCTAAAATCTAAATGCAACTTTTTGAAATATTATATAATGTCAAAATACTGGATTCCTTTTTTTGAAGTCATTCTTTTCCTGCTGTACACCAGTGTATGTCTATTTCAGTTTTAACAACCATGTACTTGTTATTCAAATTTAGATTATTAAGTGACAACGCAAGAGCTTTTTCCTTTAACATCCTTTGGCTAAGAGTTATCTAATCTAGTCAGAACATGTATATTGCGTTACTGTAGCCATTGTTAAAGAACAACAGATTTGGGCTGTTCATCTTTTGTAATGTTCTTTTTCTTCTGCTTTGACAATCTGACACTGCTTTAGCAATTTTTAAGATTCTCATGAATTTATTAATAATCTTTTTCCTTTAATAAGAACATATAACAGGATAATGTTTAAAAGAAGGGGTCCTAATTTTAAGCCTTTTGGTAGTTCTTCTCTTACTATCTCTGACTTTAATTTAAGTTCATTATTCTATCCACTTAATACTTGTAAGAAGAGCACACAGTTTTTATGTTTATTGGTTATATTCTAGAACAGGTTAATTGATATCTTAATTAAGTCCATGCCTCATAAACTGTATATTATAGAGCATATCTATTCAGTTGGTTTTGTTACTTCTTTACATGATATTACAAAGCTTATTACTGTAATACTACTTAAATTCATTATAATTAATTTTAACTTGTTACATGTTCGTACACATCATCTCCTGCTGTCATAGGACTGCTTATCATTGTTATAATTAAAATAGAATGTTGAATTTCTTACATTCCGCATTGTATGACATCAGTTGGTTTTTTGAAAGAAGTCTCAGCAAAAGCCTTTCCACTATGAACTGGGAAGATCCCACCAATATTGATGTCTCCTTTTTGTGTGAATCCGTTAATCCTGATGCTTCCCAGGTGACATGGATGTGTGATGGCATTGACAGGAACAAACAATAGCAAGATCAAAATTAGAAAATTCATGCTTGTTCAATGTTGTTGCTGTACACATCACTTTTCATTTCAGTGACAAATGTGATAATTTCATCATAAACAAAAGGTAGGAAGCTATTCAGATAGCTAGTCCACGATGTCTCATAAGAGTTTTGCCCTTTCTCCTTTAAAAAACCTGATCATTGCATTGTAGGCAAAACATTACTTTAAAGATTGTCTTATTAAACTTAATTTCTATGGTTTAAAAATAATCAAACACAAAGCTTAAAATGGGTCTTTGACTTATTTAAATGTGTCTGTCTCTAAGATTGTCGTATATTAGCAAAATACAAGTAATCATGTTAAATTTTCAAAAGGTCTTTGGAAGCAATGCTTTTTATGATTCTTTTTAAATACATTGCTTGTTGTGTATTCCTAATTGCCTGCCAGATAGAAATAAATTATCTAATTATAGTTTATAAAGATAAACACCTTGAATTTTAATTCATTTTCTATTTTCTGCCAACTATGACATAAAAATAGGGCACTCAAATATCAGATAGGTAACATCTGTCATAGACGTAGGCATATACTAAATGAGTGTTAATTTTTCTGTTTTTTAAGTAGAAATGAAGTTTTAATTGCAAGGCTTGAATATGTTATTAACAAATATACATTTTCAAAAGCAGATCAGTATTAAATATATATATATATATATATATATATATATATATATATATATATATATATATATATATTACATTTAGTTTTCATGTAATTGGTCATGCATGTATTACGTTAATTAGTTTATTGCAGTTCCTCACAAATAAATTACAATTTAGTTTATGTAAAACTGATTAGTATGAAAGTAAACTAAATTGACATAATTGCAACAGCGCAGACAGATTTACATTCAAGTAAACAAAAATAAGATGATAATTATTTAAATTAACTACAGCAAAATATAAAGGCTCAGTCTGTGTTCCATGAGATCAGAATGCAAATGTAAAGAAATATTTATGCAGTAGGATGGATGTTTATTAAATGTTTTTGTTCAGTTTCATTATTTGATTGTTTGCCTGTTTGACCCTCCTTGACTGATCTTGGCTCCCACTGTGGGGATATGCTGATTATATGCATAACTCCCACTGTAACCTTATGGCCCAGTATTGAGGCGCATCCGCCATCCTTGGCTGGTTCACTATAGAGAGAGAGAGAGAGAGAGAGAGAGAGAGACAGAGAGAAAAAGAGAGGAAAACACATTCTGTCTGAACAGCAACAACGAATAATGTTTTATGCAAGGAGCAAGCCCTATTTTACCTCCTCTGCATACCCTCCCCTTACTGAAATATAGGATTCACTTATCAGTGTGTACAGATATGCCACAGACTGTTTTTATTTTCACTGCAATCTTCCAGAAATGTCCAAGCCATGTAACATCTTTTGTTTGCAAAGTATATCACTTTCCAATTCACACTTTTGGTTAATATGCTAGAATTTATTAGTATCGGATCAGTTCATAGGTATATACTAGGCTAATGACCACCGGGGCCTTTATAAGCCTAGCTGTGCAATCCAACCCAATTGTGTCCCTATGTATCATGGATATTTATTAGAAAGGGGTATGTTAACTAGGAAGTTACCATTGGTTATGTGGGGGGCATGTTAGTTTGGGCATTACTGTATACCTCTGTCTTTTAAAAAACATGGGGGTTAGATCCTGGGTGAATTTCCGATTTTGATTTTCCATCCATTAGTCAAGGTTACACTTAAATAGGAATAGGAATGGACTCCACTTTACATGGATGGGGAGCCTGTTCCAAAGGAAGAATATTCTGTGAGGCACAATAGGAATAGGAATGGACTCCGCTTTACATGGATGGGGAGCCTGTTCCATAGAAAGGGGATTCTGTGAGACACATATCTCTCTCACCAACATGTCTTATTTATGTTACAAACAAAATGTAAATCCTTGGACCTAGTGGCTCTGATGTTGTTCATTTTGCGGATGTGCAAAAGGTCCATCAGAGAGGATTCTAAGAATCCCTTCCATGCCAGGCATAGATCGCCTCTCAGTAACCTGTAGGACACACAGTATAGAGATAGAGCTTTAAGGCAATCCATATGACTCTACTGTTGTACATCAGTGGGAAAAAAAAGTGAAAAAAGACCGAATGTGCACCCTCTGCTTGCACAATCCAACACACTAATGCAAACTCCAACATTACTTATAAATCTGTAAGGAACCTAACACAATTGTTCACAAAATTGTAATCTTTCATTAATATTAGAATAACTGGTACTATGCAGTGAAGAGTATTATTAGAGAAACTATTATCAGACCACCTTTTTTAGACAATTTATGTTTAGATGAAGTGATAGATCACCTCAAGCTAGACCCATGCGTGTGTGTGTGTGTGTGTGTGTGTGTGTGTGTGTGTGTGTGTGTGTGTGTGTGTGTGTGTGTGTGTGTGTGTGTGTGTGTGTGTGTGTGTGTGTGTGTGTGTGTGTGTGTGTGTGTGTGTGTGTGTGTGTGTGCGCGTGCGTGTGTGTGTCTATATATACATGCACACATACAAATGTACGATTGTCTGTTAAAAGCTCAATATATCAAATGACAAGTGGTCAAACACAAATATTCAATCATCAACTGAGTGAAAAAAATGAAAAACTTTTACAAACATGTTTTTTGCATGGCAGTAACACCCCCCAGTACCCCCCACACCCCCTGCTAATTATATATACCAACTCTGATATCGAAATACAGAAGGGAAAGGGCAAATTCCCTGATCCCCACTACTCTGTGATCTCACACTGACAAAAATCTAGTATGTGCCATAAGTGATGCAGCTATACCAGCATTTAATATGTTAAACAACAGGTATAGATATAGATGAGTGTAGTAACAAGCAATGAATGAATGTTTAGTCAACAGTATTTCCCCAGAATCAAAAGATCAAACTGCAATTCACTGAATCATACTTCTGCCACCAATTACATACACACGTGCACACACACACACATACACACACACACACACACACACACACACACACACACACACACACACACACACACACACACACACACACACACAAAGTACACAAATCACACACTAACATTGAGTAAACCGCATTTGATCAACTGAAGTTGCACTTTTGGCGAAATATTTGAATGACCACCTGGTATGCAGGAGTGGGTTGCACTTTGTAGGTCTGATTGCTCTTTTGTGGAGGTTGTGCTGCTATGGAGTTGGTATATATAAGTAAGAGGGTGTGGACTGAAGTCTCTACATCACATGGGCACTTTTTCTGGTTATTTGTTTTTTGTGTGGTGGTGTTTTTTTTCCATCGACTTTGTCTTTTTTTAATTTTAGCTTTTAAACTCCAGTTAAATGGGTAATGTCTTGTATTTAGATGATACATTTGCTTGCATTGTTTCCACAAGAAAAGACTTTCTTTCCTCATTAAGTGCCAAGTTCTGTCAGCATTTTACTTTCTGAACATCCTATGTTGTCTGACTCCTCATTCTGATGGTTACCTCTGAAGACTGTCCCCCGGATTTACTAAACTTCTGTGCAGGACTAGCTGAATCCTGCATGGAAGTGCCCGTTTAGGAGCAAGATGGCAGCGCGCCATGCATATTAATGATGCGTGCTGCCCGAGCTCCTAGGCTTACACAGAGCATGTACAAGTGCAGGGGGTGTGTCTGGGAGCAGAGCTCTCAGAATAAACACGCTCCTGCAATGTAGAACAGCAGAAAGTGATAAGAAATGAGTGAGACCACTCATAGGTGTCCGCATATCCCCACCAACAGTTCCCCATGTATACAACAGCAGCAGTACTGAAAAAGTAAATGAAGAAACCCTTTTATTTTTCTAAAAAATCTGAGTACAGCTAACCGTAGGTGTGCAGGTGTGCCCAATGCTTAGCTGTAGTTAAAGCAGCTTAAAAGTCTGAAGAGGATAACAAGGAAGATATATGCAAATGAAACAGCACAGCAATAGTGTAGTGAGCAGAGCATTTGCCTAATGAGCAGGCATTCCCGGTTCGCGTCCAACTGCAGCACAGTCTATTTTACATGGCAAATCATGTTATAACCAATATTTTTATTGCAAAACCCACTAAATAACATATAGTTATGAAATGGAGTACTGCAGGAAATGCACATGTGAAGTGTCAGTGCCATAATCAATAAGGCACTAGTAAGCAGGTGTAAGCACAAATAAGCAGTAGCAAGCATACATAAGCACTTGTAAGCATGTTTAAGTGCATCTGAGTGGGGGTAAGCACTGCCTACACAAATTAAGCAATATGGCTGCTAACTAAGTATAAGAAAGTGTAACCTGGAAGTTAGCAGTGCTTAGCTCTGTGCAAACAAGGGCACACCCGCTTACAACTACTTTAAAGTGCCTTAATCACTTTGTATCCAACGGCCCGTGTTCTGCCCAGCAACAAAATAAAGCCATCTAGCAATACATAGGATTGAGGTGTCCACAAACAAATCCACACCATAGGAAAATCAAACTGAACATGTGAAATGAATCAACATACAGTGTGATGTTGTATAACCTGCTACATAACATAAATATGTGAAATGGGGTACTGCAATAAGGCCAGATTTGAGGCATTATTGTAATAACGTGTTGAAGTCCCCAGGGCACCATACAGTGTACGTACACATGAATCACAGATACCAGGCACAGATATAACATTCAACAAATAATAAATCAATGTCAAAAGGAAAATATAATGGTAATGAGATATTAAACAACGCTAAGCATTGGACAGGTCAGCCTATGTGGTGTAAGCAATGTGTAGGCCGGCTAACCCAATCTGCACAGTGGTATGCCCCTTTAAGCAATGCCAACATTAGGTAAGCAGGTATGCCCATAGCTTAGCCTTTTCAAAACTGTCCAATCATGAGAAATTGCAGGAAATCGGGCGTATTTAAACCCCGCAGGCACCAATAATTCCCATATCTGGTTGCAGCTCCCTACTGTAGGCAGAATGGCTGGAGTTGGGGAAGGCACTCCATTTATAGTGCAGCGCTGGGGCACCCAGGAGTCCAGATTCATAGTATGGTTCCTGGTAAAACACTATGAGGAGAGACTACTGCAGAGCCAATACCAGGTCTCTCAGTATAAAGTGGAGGCCTGGGACAGTCTCACCTGTGACCTCACCAGTGCCAGTGGTATCCCCCAGACTGGTGAGCAGGTCAGGCATCACCATGCTGACCTGAAGTGGTGGAGGGGTGATCTCTTGGACCAGTGAATCCAAGAAGCAAGGCAGATGGCCGATGCCCCAGCACTGAGTAAGTACCCATTCTACTACGTAGATAATGATTGCTTATCTTGTGTATGCTGTGGATAGGTAATGGCTAAATATCACTGTATTTCTCTGACAGCTTTAGATGAATGGGCTGTGAACCAGCAAGCCCATGCTGCTAGGCTGCAAAGGCTGCGTTGTGAGGCAGGTTAGTAATAATCTTGCATGTACTGTCATAGATAAATATAACAGTTCTAGAAAGTGTTGTACCAGTATAAAAATGTATTGTGTATGGGATGTACTGAATAAACCAGACAATATGGCAGGAAGACTATCATATAGGTTGCATGGAAATAAAGGTGTAATATCTTGCGAATAAAAGTAAAACCCCAGGAGTGGTTGTGTGCATCCTGTTTTCATATGTTATTGTAGTGTTGCATTCCATGAATATTACTGTTGTATTAAGCAGTGTTACCCACACTGTTGAACAGAGGTAAAATGTGTAGAAAGTTCAGTATAACAATGTTGGAAGTCCCAAGAGGTCAGTCATATAGAACAACTGAGGGAGACTTAGACAGAAACCATTGGAATGCTTTACACCAATTCCCAAATAGCACAGTGTACTGTGATGTCAGCTGTAATATTTTTACCACACACAACAGGGGATTGAATCCTGGGAGTGGTAGTAAGTTGTATGCATAATCATACCCCACAACTGTACAGAGTTTGCGAGAATGTTCAGATAGAAAGCTGTATGCATAATTAGACCCAACAACTGCACAAACTTTGCTAGAATGTTCAGATAGCACGCTGTAAGCATAATCATAACCATCAACTCTACAGACTGTGGCAGAATGTTCATGTAGTAAACTGTATGCATAGTCATACCCCTCAACTGTTCTGATCTGTCCAGCATGTCCAGATAAATGGCCCAAATCTGCTGCCCGGTAACCTGTTCCCCTGACAAATCAGTGAGATGATCCAAGAAATGTAGGCAGCTTATACTGACATATAATGGATAGTCTGACCTGAACATAAAAAGAGAATGTATATGGAAACAAATCTGTCATTGTAGCATCTCACCCAAATTGTATGACAGCAGTTCTCAATATATGTCACATTAACACCTGCATCCTCTCACCCCTTGTCCAGTGTGTGTGCAATAACAGATTGTTAGGTATGTGTATAACAGCAACATGGAATCTGGGTGTATGTGTAGAATTTGTCAGGCAGTTTTAACAAAGATTGTCTCCACAGCTATAACAGGTAAGAGGCGTAGACTGAAGGTACAACACAGTTCACTTATATACTTGTCTACAAGCATGTCATCTGGGAGTATGTATAGAAATTGTCAGGTAGTGTTAACAAAGATTTACCCCACAGCTATAACAGGTAAGAGGTGTAGACCGTAGTTACAACACAGTTCACTCATATATCTGTCTACAAACATGGCATCTGGGAGTATGTGCAGAATCTGTCAGGTACTGTTAACAATGATTTTCTCAACAGCTATACCAGGTAAGAGGTGTAGACTATACATAAGACACAGTCCATGTATATACTAATCTGCAAACATACCATTGTACAAAGTAAGGCCATTGGGTAGTGTAACAATACATGTAAGGGGCAGATCACTGCAGTGACTAAGAAAGGAGTGAAAACTACAGGGATATATTATTTGTTAATTGACCTCTCTCTCTCACTCCCACCATATGTGCAACTATAACCCAATTACACACCTCAATGGGTTGGGTACGTGTACACTCCATACTTTTGCTGGGACATATGTCCTATTGGTTTACAAATATTCACATTTGGTTTTATGGTTGTGCCATGTTAAACTACCCCCATACTGCTGGCCTGTTGCCATCAATGAAACCTGCATGCTGTTGTAATGGCCACTGTTGTCCCATATATGCATGTGTTCTGCTTGCTCTGCAGCTGTTGTAAATCTGGTGTCTTGGGTTAATGGGAATACCTATGCATGCTGTTATAACTAAACCTGAATGTTGTTGACTATTACTAACCCATATCATTCTTAAAACTGCAAGACCATAGCTCATATGGGAAGACCGGTCCCAGCAGACCGACCTGTCCCACCTCAGCTGGCCATGGCACCGGGCACCAGCATGTCTGGGGCCCAGCCTGGGACCTCCTCTTCCACTGGCCCTGCACCACCTTTGGGTGGAACTGCCACAGGGGATGGGGCTTGGCCACCCCTGGGAGCAGGGTCGGAGAGGAACCTGTCACCCGCCATGAGGTCTGGACCGTGGTGCATAGGGAGCTTGACAGGGAGTTTAAAGACTGGCTACGCCAGCTTGAGGGCCGTGTGGTGAACTTAGAGGGTGAACCTGCCCCTCCTACCCAGCCCCCAGCACAGCCACCCTTGGGCCATGAAGGTGCAGTGGTGACTTCCCATAGGTGGGGACCTCAGTCCCACTGTTTCCATTTTGGGGCTCATGGGCTTGCAACTTCCAAACACCCCTCCCCGTCCAAGGTCTTTACCCCCCACATGTGTCATATAACCACCCCTGTATGCGTCTTGCTTGTCTTGTCTGTTAACCTACCTAACCTACCTCCCCAAATATACCTACTACCCCTCCCCAACATCCCACTCTCACCTGAAAAAAAGGGCAATCTGTACCCACAAAAACATTTTGCCCCATACATAGTTGTCCATTTTGCATGTGTCCACTGGACACATGTAATCTGGTCTAATTGGCATCACAACGAATTATTGTATTCCTCACCCCGTCCCAGGGGTTTGAGTGTCCAAATCTACCTCCAAATTCAGTGTATATGCACAGCTGTTGCTGTAGAAGAAATGGGCAGCTATGGACCTTCCCTACACCCTTCCTGCACATCCCTGGCTATTTTCCCTACTGTCTTTCTCTCTTTGTGCCCCTTTTTCACCACTTTTCTATCAACCCCTTTTTCTTTCCTTTTAAAGAAATTAGCGCCGGCGTAAGCAGGAGTAAGCACTTTTAAGCAGCAGTGAGCGGGTTTAAGCCTGTTTGCACAGGGGTAAGCAATGCCTACACAGGTTAAGCAATTCAGAAGCTAAAAGAGTATAAGAAACTGTAATCGGAAGTTAGCAGTGCTTACTTTAGCGCAAACCCATGCAAACACACTTACAACTGCTTAAAAGTGCCTTAATCACTCTGTATCCAACGGCCCTTGTTCTACCCAGAAACAAAATAAACAGCCTCTGCTAGGCTCAAACTCAGGAGCCTGCACACCATAGCAAATGTGAATTACCACTAAGCCAAGGCAGATATACATAACTCTGTTGTTTTCACAAACACAGCATACAGCAATATCATTCAACAGTACAGAAAATGTATTTATATATGTTGATGTATTTGCATGTGTGTGTATATATATATATATATATATATATATATATATATATATATATATATATATATACTGATAACTAAATAGATATGTACCTCTCCCTCTCTATATTACATATGTATGTATGTATATATATATATATATATATATATATATATATATATATATATATATATATATATATAGATATATATATATATATATCTACATATAAATATCTACATATAGATATATACATATGCATACATCTATACATATATATGTATATATATATATATATATATATATATATATATGTGTGTGTGTGTGTGTGTGTGTGTGTATACAGATATATATCTCTAGATATAATAGAGCACATAACAAAGAAATATATGCCCACAGGTACTGTAAATGGTGGTGAGGGGGCTCAAGCAACAAATGTCTTACATGTATCGTTATCCCCCCCCCCCAGCCATGCCACCTGTATGATGTGAGGCTGGTTTCGATAACATATCATACAGTACAGTCTGGCTACCATAGTGAATGTACAATGTGTAAGCAATAAACATTCCTAAGATACATATACACACATACAGGTATGCAGATACATATATATGTCTACAGATATATATACATATATATATATATATATATATATATATATATATATATATATATATATATATGTATACATATATATAGACATATACGTAACTACACATACACACACAGAGGTATGTCTAGGAAGAAACATATTTAGAGGGTGCACACCACATTGAATAGCCAGTATCCCTGCAGTTGCAGCCTCATCAGCTGGACAGTGTATGACTCACCCATACAAAAGGCAATTGTTGCCTGAAACATATACCCACAGAGAGGTCAAAGGATGTACCATCACACACAGGTTTGCATATGTTTTAAAGGTTTATTTATTTTATTTATTTGGTTTATTGTATGTAACAGTGTTATATGCCCCTGTAAGTCAGTGTATGGGGGGTATGCACTATAAGTATCCTAGGGTGTTACAACATGTGAGGAATACCAGTAGTAAGCTGCCTTAAGGTATGCGGATGCACATTACCATACATTTCTCCTTGTGAACATCGCGGGCCTACTGTATACTGCCATCAGTGTGAGTGTGATGATATCAGTTATGCATTGTTATGTGACAGATACCACCCATTGTGTCAACCCAGGTCTTATCCCTCTAGGGATTGCATTCAGAGTGTATTTAGAGGCCGCTGGGCTTTACATCTGCATTACATACTGTTGATTGCTTGTTATCCTGTGGCCCAGTCTGTCTTTCCTGTTGTATTACTTGAAGACCTTGGCATGGACACCAACAGATGTGATCTTTTCGGATTACTGTAATAAATGATCTGTTTGAGGGTTGCATTGCTCTGTTCTTATGTATTTCAAAACATAATCAGTTATATGACATGGCATATACAACTGTAATAGTACACAAATAAACCTTTCTTATGTATACAAACCTGTGTGTTGTGTTACATCCTTTGACTTCTCTGTGGGTATATGTTTCAGGCAACAATTGTCTGTGGTATGGGTGACTCATACACTGTCCATCAGATGAGGTTGCAACTGTAGGGATACTGGCTGTTCAATATGGTATGCACCCACTGATTATGTATCTTCCTAGACATACCTCTGTGTGTGTATGTGTAGTTACATATATATCTATATGGATATATGTTTTTAAATCAAAAGTATGGTTCATCAAACCGTACTTCCTCGAACTTACTTCTGCGAAAGTGCACTTTCGCGGAATAAAAAAATATAAACTAACTAAAAAAGTAAAATAACACACTGAACAGTGTTATGCAGGGGGGGCAAGTCCCCCTGCACCCCCCCACACCTCCCCTACTTTAATATTCTCACTCCGAGATCGTACTACAGTGGGGAAAAGGGAATATTCCCTTACCCCCACTATACTATGATCTCAACAAAACTTTCCTTAATTTTACATCAACAGTATAAGCTGATGTACAACTAAGGCAACAAGCAAACTGCATGTTTTCCTTTTTATTTGTTTACTTTAGTGAAAGTGCATGTTTGACAAAATGCACTTTCGCTAAAGTAATTTCGACAAAGTACAGTTCGATGAACCATACTGTCAATAAAATAAATAGGACCCATCTATACACACTATATATATATATATATATATATATATATATATATATATATATATATAGATATATATATATATATCTATATATGCATATATAAGTATCTGTATACATGTGTCTGTGTATATGTATCTTAGGACTGTTTATTGTTTACATATTGTACATTCACTATGGTAGCCAGACTGTACTGTATGATATGTTATCGAAACAAGCCTCACATCATACAGGTGGCATGCCTGGGGAGGGGGGGATAACGATACATGTAAGACATTTGTTGCTTGAGCACCCTCACCACCAATTACGGTGCCTATGTTCATATATGTCTTTGTTATGTTCTCTATTATATCTGTAGATATATATCTGTATATACATATATATATATATATATATATATATATATATATGGTTCCCCTTCATAATCTCGAATTACTGAATGCTCGAAATTCAGTAACTCGAAACTGTAAAGTAGAAAACCCATAAGCGCAAATCTGCATAAGCGAGAATTCAAATATCTCAAATTCGCTCTTATGCATGTCAACTACGTGATGTGAAGTGTGTGAGTCGAGATGTTTTACGGAAGTGAAGGTAAGTGAGTGTATGTCTGTGTTTTGTAAGTTGTATGTGTGGGTTAGGATAGGGAGGTGGGAGTATGAGTGTGAGTTTTGGATGTGTCTGTATTTATATATATAGACATATATGTATAGATGTATGCATGGAGAGAGAGAGGTATATATCTATTTAGTTTTATATATATATATATATATATATATATATATATATATATATATACACACACACACACACACACACACACACACACACACACACACACACACACACACACACACACACACACACACACACACATCTAGATGTTAAAGTACATTTCCTGTACTGTTGAATGATTGTGCTGGATGATATGTTTCTGAAAACATCAGGTTTATTTCTATCAGTTATAGCTTAGTGGTAAATCGCCTTGTCTATGGTGTGTAGAGTCCTGGGTTGAAGGTTTGCAAAGTCTGTTTATTTTGTTGCTGTGCAGAACACCGGCCCTTGGATAGAGAGTGATTAAGGCACTTTAAAGTAGTTGTAAGCGGGTTTGCATGGAGCTAAGCAATGCTAACTTCTGGTTACAGTGTCTTACACTCAGTTAGCTTTTAAATTGCTTAAACTGTGTGAGCAGTGTTTACCCCTGCGCAAACCCACTTACAACTGCTCAAAAGTGCCTTAATCACTCTGTATCCGGCAGCCATTGTCCTGCCCAGCAACAAAATGCACAGCCTCTGCAAGGCACGAACCCAGGACCCTGCACACCGTAGACAAAGTGAATTACCACTAAGCTATGGCAGATAGACATAAATCTGATTTTTTCAGAAACATATCATCAAGCCCAGTCATGCAACAGTACAGAGAATGTATACCAACATCTAGATGCATGTGTGGGTGTAACTATATTAATATCTACACAAATACAACATATCTATATATGTATATATATATATTTAGAAATATATACATATGTATAAATATATATGAACATATATACATGCAAATGCCTCCATCGACATATATATATATATATATATATATATATATATATATATATATATATATATATATCTACACCTATATGTCTACATATACACAGCAAGGTACATATATGTACGCAGATATATAGCTATGTAGGTATATACGGACATAGTCATACATATGTAAGCTGATATATATATATGTCTATATAGGTATATGTAGCCATAC
The DNA here is from genome assembly GCF_019279795.1 of Protopterus annectens. Taxonomy (NCBI): domain Eukaryota; kingdom Metazoa; phylum Chordata; order Ceratodontiformes; family Protopteridae; genus Protopterus; species Protopterus annectens. Next base: position 372,622,137 of record NC_056737.1, on the reverse strand, counting down.
ATCTGTAGATAACAATGGTAGATTAACAAAAACAAATATGTCCACATGCACCATTAATGGGGTCGAGAGGCCCCAAACAATATACATCTTGTACAAATAGGCAGACCCTCCCAGCCAAACACGTCCACCCTGCAATACACTACCAAGTGTTGCAGATCCCATAACCAGGACCTGACACGACATGGGCACAAGATGTTAACAGTACTACATCCCACCTGTATGACGTCAGGCTGGTAGTGCTAACATATGCAGTACAGTCTGGCTCCCATAGGAAATGTAACATGTGGAAGCTATCAACATCCCTAGGATACATATACACAGACACATATATGCAGACACAGATATACATATATATAGATATACATGTGACTACACAGTCACATGCAGAGATATGTACAGTAAGATACATATGTAGAAGGTGCACAAAATATGGAACAGCCACTATGCCTACAGTTCACAACTGTACAACTGCACACTGTATGTGCCACCCATACAAATGACAATCATTGTCTGCAACATATACCCACAGAGAGGTCATCGGGAAAAACACCACACACAGGTTTGCAGGAATGGAAAACCTTTATTTGTGTACTATTACAGTTCTATATACTATTGCTACTGTAATTGGGATTGTCTTCACAGACATGGTGTGTGTGGGGGGGGTCACATCTGCTTACCACATGTGTGCCATTGGCTACTGACAGACATCCTAAGGACATCATAGTACAGTACCGCTGCTAGCACTTACTGCCCCTGTCGACTGCAGTGGAGATATTGGCCAATATGTGTGGACATTCTGACACACTCTGTACAGTCCAGAGGTATACACAGAACCCCTTAGTGCAAAACATGTGTACCATGCCTGACAATATGGATGTTAACAGCCATGTAGTTGGGTATAACACACAACAACTGGTATACATATGCCACCATAGGTTATGGATTCACACACCCTTGTCTGGCTGTAACCGCTGGTACAGGGATGCCATGGCCACATACTACCCACTAGATATTGACATACATCTGTACAGCATCCCACTGCTCTATCTGACATATATCAATGATAAGGGAGGCCCAGCAGCAGTACACCTGGCAAGTATCTGCACATGACATCTCACTGGGTAAGTACACTAAGCTGCTAGGCATGTAGCAATGCACTGTGCAGGCTACAGGCAGACTGGCTCAACACTGGCCTACATCTCCTATGGGGGAATGCACATGTACCTGAATATATAGCAAGCTGTACAGGCATGTCACAGCACAGGGTAAGATACACCTGTGTGAAAGTGTAACCACAACCAATAAGAACACAGCCACAGCCACATATGGCAAGCTAGCATAATATTACAGTATATGGACTATCTGTTCTACACCATCCTCATATGTGCCACTCACGCACAAATCCTACATATACTGGGCTGCTACACAGTTTGGTCTGATGGCTGACTGTGGTATGGGACATGTGTGTGTATGGCCCTACAAACATGTAAGCCACTACGGTAACATACAGTGGAGCAGCATGTAACATCAGATAGGATGTGACCTAGCACGATGACAACTACCACAGTCTGTACACAGGCCAAGGTACATATTAACAATACACACACTGTCGACATTCACCATAAGTACACAGACCTCGGTACTGTACAAACAACCACAGTATGTCCAGGTTATGTCATCAAATATAACCCCTACTGTACATAACATGTGTAGCAGTCTATCTCACTGACTTGTTATCAGATGTGATGATACTAATTATGGTGTACAGCACATATGCACCTCTTCATGCACAACATATGTACAAAGGTTGACAGAGTTGTGGCTGGAAGCACATACACAGGGCCAATATTGACATGTTTCTGGGATAACTTCATAAATTTACTGTTGTAACAGGGTTTGTTGCAATGTATGTCCTATGGGGGATATTAAGTCAGTAACTGTCATGGCTTTCACCATTTACAGACTGCAATCCTCACACTACCTTCTGCAGTCCACAGATAGATGCTCCATGGGTAACACATGAAACCAAAGGCACAACACACTGCCAAGTCTGAAGATGACCCTGCAGATGGGGATTCCTCATAAACATAGAACTGACATAGCAGGGATTGAGACATGTAGGACAGCCATATCGACACACACACACTGTTAAACCAACATTACTCCAAATGCAGTATACCAGCACTTACAGTCTGTAGTCAGGTCAGGCTGCCCTCCTGTGTGTTTCCCTGTTTCCACAGTGTATGTTGTTAGAGGTAAATCCCCAATCCATCTGAGATGCTGTTTACCAAACAACAGATCTAGTTCCTGCTCACAGTGAATGAAAAGGGCCAACACCAACATGATGTTCCTAGATATTGGAGTGTGTTTCCATGCAATTGGCTATGGAAATGTTACCACAGCTGTTCCACATGCAATCAGCTAGCGGAGGGCTGCAATTCATGCAGAGGCCATCAGCTGATCATGAGCATCACATAAAATACACATGCTACTGCCTAAGCAAAGCAGGGGTAGGTCTCCACATCCACCAGAGAGGGAGTGGGAGAGGCAGACAGAGGTAAAGACAAGTCAGAGAGGAGTGGGAGAGTAAAACCTAAGCATGTTTGTGTCACACACCTACCAGCACAGGGTATCAAACCCCAGTTGACTATGTAGTGCTATCACAGTTCTATACAGTTATTGGATGCGGCACATGAGTTACCTGTTGTGAAGCCCTCAGAACATATATGTTACGGTGAGTGACATCTGCAACAGGGATACGGTAGCTATATGGTAGGTGACATACACGTGCCTGACTGCATGAACAGGTGCCAGTGGCAACGCAGCCACACTCTCACAGGAACGCACACACATTGACACACTTGGTAGGGCCAGGATTACAACACATCAGTGGTGGGATTGCCACAACACATCACTATGCAGGTATCACATGCATCACACAGGTCATACGGAGGTTGTATGGGTAAAGTGTATGGGGAGGTGTCTGACATCAGACAGCATGCTTCAGTATGCCAATGGGAGTTGTAGTGAGTGTGAATGTGAACATATGCACCATACAACACACACACAGACACACAGAGTGCCAGTAGTGACATGCATGGGTGCATGTCTGCACAGATGTGTTGTGATCAGCTGTGCCAGATGGCTATACAAGGCTAGGCGATGGGTATACCTTGGCATCAGGCCACATGACAATGGTCTGCATTGTGACTCAGGGCTGTAGTTTCTGCATTTTCCCACACAGGTGGGTATTGTATCCACCATCCAATCACCTGGGTGACTGTTGTGTGTGGCCAATGCTGTGCATCGCTTACCATGTATGTGTTCCTTAGTCCATGTCATGGACGGTGTCTGGGATGTGCATACCTCCCACATGCATATACAGTGACATGTGGAACTGTACCTGGGGTGTCTGGCCCATGTTGTGAAGACAGATTATCATCAGATGTGCCAGTCTTGCCCACCTGTGGCAGGAACTGGTAATGGGCAGCAGGTTTATCCTGTACCTACATTGATAGCATGCTAGCGGCATTCCCTGGTGTCAGTGGCATCTGTTCATACAGGGCATGTTGTCAGGCATGGTATGCTCTTTGTGGTTCAAATGTGATGGCACCACAGGTGTTACAGGTGTCCACTGGGGAACATGGGGGAGGTGCACTGTCTGCATGTACATGCATATTGGACAGATGGATAGGGTGCCATGCCCTCTGTAGCCCACTGCTATCACTCCATAGTTACTTTCAGTGGCCAATATGCAGTGTACTACCCACATATTTGTTGTTGCCTAGGCATGTGTGTGTGTGTGTATGAGACATGGGTTGAGAGTGTGCTCTGGGTAATAGTGGGGTTGCTAACAGTGATTGCCTGTCCTTGATGTCACATGTATGGGTATGGCTTTGCACCCAGCCTCTCAGCTATTTCACATCTGTTATCCCTGTATGGTGGACATTGTGATATATAGTAGGGCCACCATATAAGAAATATGTGAAATCCAGGTGTCACACACTGACAACCACCTCCACACAGGATATGAGTTACAAACACACACACTCACGCACACACACCTGTCATGTCTGGGAGTATAACCCCTACCTAACTAGTTTATTACACTACAGCAACATGCAGTTATAGTACGTGCCATGGATATTACTGGAGTACTCCCTCCCTAAAGGTGTATATCACATTGGATGACATCAGCAGGATTGCCAAAGTAGGACATTCGAATTGCAGTGAGTGTGACTAGCCTAAAATGCATTGCTCCCTACACAGACAGTGCCACACACACAAAACATCCACAACTGACATGTGTGGGTATAGAACCCTTAATGGAGATCTATATCACACTACAGGATGGAGCTGTTATAGGATGCATCACAGGGATTACTGGCAAACTCCTTCCCAAAGGTGTATTTCACAATGAATGACATCAGCAGGATTGCCAAAGTAGGCCATTTGAAATGCACTGAGTGCGACTAGCCTATAATGCATTGCTCCATACACAGACATTGAAACACACACAAAACATCCAGAACTGCCATGGGTGGGGATGGAACCCCACCACAGTTCTAAATCACACTACAGCTGTATGCAGTTACAGGATGCGCTACAGAGATTACTGGACTACAACCTTCCCAGAGGTGTATTTCTAGGTGGATGACAATAGCAGCGTTGCCAAAGTTGAGTATATGACTTGTAGTCAGTATGAGTACCCTAAAAAGCATTGCTCTTTACACAGACAGACAGACACACATACATGCCATGTCTGGGATTAGAACACCTATCTAACTACTTTATCACACTACAACAGTATGCAGTTACAGGATGCGCTACAGAGATTACTGGGCTGCAATCATCCCAGAGGTGTATTTCTAGGTGGATGACATCAGCAGCCTTGCCAAAGTTGAGCATTTGAATTGTAGGCAGTGTGAGTACCCTAAAAAGTATTGCTCTCTACACAGACAGAGTAAGACAGACACACACTTGCCATGTCTGGGATTAGAACACTTACCTAACTACTTTATCACACTACAGCAGTACATAGTTACAGGATGTGCTACAGAGATTACTGTGTTTCAATCGTCCCAGAGGTGTATTTCTAGGTGGATGACATCAGCAGCCTTGTCAACACTGAGCATTTGAATTGCTGGCTGTGTGAGTACCCTAAAAAGCATTGTTTTCTACACAGACCGACACACACACACTTGCCATGTCTGGGATAAGAACACCTCCCTAACTACTTTATCCCACTACAGTAATACACAGTTATAGGACACGCTACAGAGATTAGTGGATGACAGCAGCACCCTTGCCAAAGTTGAGCATTTGAATTGTTGGGTGTGTGACTACCCTAAAAAGCATTACTCTCTACACAGTCAGAGATGGACAGACACACACACAAACACACACAGTTGCCAAGTCTGGGATTAGAACGCCTACCTAACTAGTTTATCACACTACAGCAGTACACAGTTATGGGGCACGTCACAGGGATTACTAGGATACAGCTCTACCAAAGGTGTATTTCACATTGGATGACCTCAGCAGGCTTGTCATAGTAGGGCTATGGGGAGGGCAGTGTGTGTGCATGGGCCATAACCCATTCATCTAGGGGTTGATACACCACATGTGGGCACACACAGGGTCATATTTCACAGGTACATGTATACAGCTGCTAGATGATTGCATCCTTGTACAGTCATGTTGCACAGCTGGTACGTGCACCACATAGTCTGTAATGCTGACAGATACTGGTGGCTAGTATCTGCAGTGAGTGACATCTGCACCTAATGTGTTTGTGGCCCTTTGTTTGTGTGCTGGGTGGGACAGGCCTGGATGGCTCCCTGTCACAGTCACCCTCTTCCACACATCTATGTCCATCTACCTTTGGCATATTATAGTGTGTTGTCCTTACTGTATTCCTATCCACTGTGTGTGCAAGGCATGAGTGGTGCATACTGATGAGTGTCTGCACTAACAACTGCGACTGCCAGATATGTCTGGTTCACTGGTGTTTGCAGACATGGCCTTCATGTGTTTAAGTGTGCGAGCATGCCCAGGATGACCTTTCAGTATGTTGTTGACTGACATTGCCTTCATTTCCCTAAGTCTGTAAGCATGCCCAGTATGCCCTTCTGTATTGCATGTGTGGATAAGGTCCAGGTAGTTTGTACTGCAGTGCTGACCTTTGTGTTGTACACCGACAGGTAGCATGCTGTCTCTGCAGGGTATCCATCGATCATTTGGCATTGACTGTTACTACATTTTTGCATAGCAGGGGGGGCACACCTGACTGTTTCTACATTTCTACACAGGTTTGGCAGGGGCACACCTGACTGTTACTATATTTCTATGTAGAATGGGGGGCACACCTGACTATTTCTACATTTCTACACAGGATTGGGGGGCACACCTAACTGTTACTATATTTCTATGTAGGATGGGGGGGCACACCTGACTATTTTTACAGTTCTACACAGGATTGGGGGGGCACATCTGACTGTTACTATATTTCTTTGTAGGGTGGGGGGCACACCTGACACTTTTACACATTTGTTAGGACTGTACTGGTATGTTGGTTACTCCATTTCAGTCTGTAGTCTTACCTATCGTGCTGGCTAGAGGCATACCAGTGCTGGCTAGAGGCATACCAGTGTACTACATATCTTAGCTTTTAATTACCTACATATTAGTTTCTGACTTCCTAGCCTTCAGAATTGACATCCCACTGCCTGACCTGCTGTAGTCTGTCTGTGTAGGCCTGGGGGGAGGTTACCCATAGGCCTCATTCAGAGGCCATAGCACAGCCTTTGTTTGTGTTTGTCTACACCTGTTCTGCTGGCTCGACTGTTGTTGGTTATGTGACCCCCCCCCCCCCGACTGGCATGTGTGAGTCACTTATCTTGTGGGTGTTCCAGTATTGAGGGTGGTGCTGCAGGGCTGCCTTTGTCGGATGCACACAGTACACTCCCTACACATGGTTAGGCACAGGTAGTGTAATGTTTGGCATCCCTTTTACTGTATGTGAGAGTTGGAGAGAGGGTTTATTCCCTGGGTCCATCCTGTGTCAGTGTATGTGCTATGCATTGCCTCTTTGCCAAGGCCAGGGCATACTGGGCATGCCTCCTTCTGCCTACTAGTGTAGGCTCAGGTTGTTCCTCCTCCGCTTCACTCTGTGCCTGTGCAGGTCTTGGCAATGGTGAGGGGCTGTGTGGCCCTGCCCCGTGCTGTTCTGCTGCAACTGTTTCCACAGGATCATATTGTGTAGCATGGCATATACGAGGACGATTTGGGTACATGTAGCTGGTGAGTACTGCAAAGCTCCACTGGATGTGTCCAGGCACCGGAACCTTGACTTGACATCCCAAACACATGCTCTACTATAATTCTGGTCTGTGCGTGTGCCTCATTATGGAGTTCTTGTTCGGGTGTTTGTGCATTTCTGATGGGTGTCATCAGCCACGGCTCCAGTGCGTATCCAGCATCCCCCACTAGGTGACCGTGAGGGATGTCCCCATTGGTAAATCTCTGGTACAGCTGCATCAGATGCCAGATGTGGGAATCGTGATAGCTTCCAGGGCAGTCAGCACACACATTCATTATTATGCCCTGGGCATGGCACATGACCTGGCAGTTGATGGAGGGGAAGCCCTTGCGGTTGATGTAGACCCTACCCTTCTCACCGTGTGGTGCTTTGATGCATATGTGCATGCAGTCTATAGCACTCACTACCTCAGGGTATTCTGCTTTTGGTGGAACAGTTGCATATTGCTGGCCAACGCCTCACGGGTGTTGGGGAAATTTATGTGCTCACTGACATGTCCTGACATGGCATCCAGGAACTGGTGGAGTACCCTGGATGCTGATGCCTGTGAAATCCCCATCATATCCCAAGTTGGCCTTTGGAAGGTACCTGTAGCTAGTATTCTTAGGCCTACACATACCTTGGTATCCACAGGGATGGGTTCCCCTCTATTAGTTCTGTGCGTTAGGCATGGCCGGCACAGCTCAACAATTTGCTGTAGGAGGTCCCTGTCCATGCTATAGCGCTCCACTGTCTTCAGCTCATGTAGCCTCTGATAGGTTACCCTGGGTCTGTACACTCTTCTTCGTCTCCTCACTGTGGGTTGATAGACAGCATTCACATCCTCACCACACTCAGCCTCTTCCACAAGTTGTATGATAGCTATTGCAGCCCCTATCATTTTGCTGCTGTGTGTGTTAAAAGTTCCCCGCTTGTTTACACCGGTGGTGTAGAGTGTGGGAAAAAGCAGAGGGGAAGGTGTTTGCATAGTTTATAGTAGTGTTCTGGGCTGGGCTGGTCTGCTGCCTGTGTAATTGGCTGATTCTGAAACATTTCACCTGCCAGCTAAGCTAGTTTTCCTTGCCTTGATTACCTTCCTACTGCTGTTTTCCTTTCCCATTGCCTTCCTGTTTAAGCCCGGGTGCGCACCGTGCAGGGTGCTCAAATGTGCACACTGCTGCTATTTCCTCGTTTCATGTCTTCTTTCTTCCTGTAAAACCCGGTGTGCAGTGCGCACACCCGCTTAGACTTTGTAAAGAGTGCTAGGCAGGTTTAGACACCCCTTCCCCAGCTTAGCTGTGCTAAGCTAGGAGCAAACCCGAGCCACAGGGCTCCAATCCACTTACAGAATGCCTGGTACACCCCCACGATGTCATCTAACTCCTAGGCTTGCACCAAGCTATTCCTACTCTTACACTGTTGGGACCTGACTCACATGCTGGGGAAAACTGGGATTCACTATCCTTCCCCTCATTTGCATAGGATTGCCTGTTAATGAATAGTTACATGTCTCACACTGAGCCTCCCCCCTTAACAACCACTACTCGCTGGCCATGTTGTCTTCTGCCTGCCATTGACTTGCATGGCAGAATACTGATTTTAGTTAGAATGCTTACTTTAGGCTCATTTTGTTATTCCCCCCCAAGCCCGTTTGCGTGCCACTGCCCTGCACTTAAACAGCCGAGATCAGCTAAAAAAAATAAAAGTTGATTTTTGGAATTTTTTTTTATGTTTGCAATGCCAACGGCCTTATACTTGGCCATTGACATGCTTACTACATGATATGTAGCCTTTATTTGGGGCTGTCACAACTCCGTTTTTGAATTTCCAGAAATGTACTTGGTCACTAACCGAGTACATTTCTGCAGATAGCACTAGCCTTGCACAGACTGTTGCAAGCTTCTTGGATTGCAAAATCACCTCATTTGCATAGATTTCTCCTGCAAATGGTGTGATTTGCATACTACAGCTTAGTCCATGCAGGATTAGTGCAGGAGTGCTCATGCACGCCCCTGCAGGCGGTTCCTGGATCGCACGGCAGACATATTGCCTGCTTGAGCTCCTGCACTGGTCTTGCACTCCGTGCAAGCTTTTGAGAATCCGGGGTGTTTGTTTATATTGTTACACTCAGAATAATTGCACTTTAAAAAATGTTTTACTGTTCAGTAGTTGGGTTTTGTCCTGTCTATATCTGATGGTTTTCATTTTGAATGCATGCTCATTAATAGTATGATTTTTATGAGTCTACTGAATTTCATCAGTGGACCCTAATGTTGACATTCGCAGTGCCAACCTCAAAACATCAACAATGTGAACGATGACACAGTATTACACATGCACTGAGCAATAACCTTGGTGCATGCAAAAGAAAAATGTAAAATAAATAATTAAATACATAAAACATCATTTTTTGTAGTGGGGCTTGCCCCCATGCACCTCTCACACCCTCTGCTAATTATATATACTAACTCTAAGATTATACAATGGCAGGTAAGGGGCATTTTTCCCATCCCAAGAATTTGCAGTTTCACACCCCTGTCCACCATTGGTGTAGTTAAGCAAATTTAGTTCACTAAACAGATGCCGACTAAAAGTGGATTTGACTAAATTCACCTCCCCTAAAGATATATATATATATATATATATATATATATATATATATATATATATATATATATATAAATTCTTATATGGGTGGAATAAAAAAGGTAGAATTTTCATTTGCAGAGCAGTTTGTGTGAGTGTAAAAAGGAGAGTGTATATTTGAGTGAATACTCATTGCCACAAATATAATATTGCTGAATTAAAGTTTTATATAGTACAGCTGCATAGGAATATGGTTATAAAGATGTGTACTCTTGCATTGCAGTGCTTAATGTGTATGTGTGAGAGTTTGCAGGTAAAGGTTAAAGTAAGGAAAGGGAAATGATTTTGTGATATGCTTTGGTAGTGCTATTATGTGTGAAGTATGTGTGCACCTGTCTTTTGTTTAGTGGTATTGTTAGGGAATGGGTTTTAGTAGTGTTATGTGCAAGGCTGGGTAAAGAGGTAGAGGTAGGGTTCAGATAAGGTTTAGCATACATAAGTAAGGTGGTGCAAGAGGACAAGGCCCTCTGCCCAACCTTACTCATGAGTACGAACCCCACAGTTCACAAATAGGAAATTGTAATTTCATAAATATGGGCTCCATCATCAATATGTCAAACAACTCTCAAACGTGTTAAACACAAAAGTACCCTTCAACAAAAGCAACCCAATAGACTGTAGCTATGCATTCCTAAACAAAATTTAATAAAACTACATTATCCCAGGTGAAATGAAAGAATTCATAATCAGAGTGAAAATGGTGAAACACCACCATCTAGTGGTAATGTATAATGATAAATGCTACGCCCAGTTAAGTACAGAAGAATGATCTAGCATTGTCATCTGGTGGAAAGTTGTTGTAATATGTCCAGTAAAATATAAAAAGTATACAACTATATATTTCCTACTTAGAAAAAAAAAAATAAAGCAATTGCCGTCTAACACAGAAAAGAATGAATGGATAACAGAGCCATCAAAAAGCATGCATCTATGAAGCTAATAAAAATATAGAACACTTAATATTTCAAAGGCAGTCATACATCGTTGTTACCATTCACAGTCTGTATATCTATATAGCTATCTCTCTCTCTCTCTCTCTATATATATATATATATATATATATATATATATATATATGCATACATGTGTTCATATGTTCATATATGTGTGTGTGTGTGTGTGTGTGTGTGTGTGTGTGTGTGCACTGTTGACTCTATAGTAGGTTAACATCTAGTTAGTCTACAACATTTGGTCAATTAAACAGATGGGCAAAAGGTGTGCAAGATCGCACAGTATTTGGGATAGGGTAATGTACCCGGTCCCTGATATTGTGCGATCTCAGAGTTAGTATACATTATTACAGGGGGGGGGTGAAGCCCCCCCACATGGGATGTGCGGGGGGCGGGGGGCTTGCCTTTCTGGAAAAATTATGTTTTAAGTTTCTGGTTAATATTTTGCATGTGATGAGATTGTTACTCAGTGCATGCATAGTAGCATGTCGAAGTTTACAAAGTCAATGTTTTCTGGTCGATTTTGTGAATGTCAATGTTTGGGTGTTTCAGTGCATTTCAGTGCACCTGTATATCAATATAGATTTAAAATATGGTTGTATTCTGTATGATCAAATTTTCAGTACATTTCAGTACACCTATATAAAAATATAGATTTAAAATGTGGTTATATTCTGTATGATCCAACATTCTTAATGTCAAACTCAAAACACCAACAATACTTATTTAGCTGAAGTTAAAGCTATTAAAGCCATTAATTTAAGGCATTTTTACAGTCTACATTGCTTTTTGGTTTCTCTGTTGGCCTGTTGGTTCCTTTCCATCCTCCCTATTCCTTTTTTTTTATTTTATACATGGAGGTGTTTCAGCCTCTTGCCCCTACTGCATACCTAGCCCTAGAAGCTCCTCCCCTCTGCTTGCCTTACTAGTCATTGACAAGAAACCGGGAAGACCATATCCTTAGACTATTAGTGTACTTTGAAATTGCTTTGAAGTATGTGTTCCTCATTGCTGGCTTGTCCACCTTTAAAATCATCTTGTAATTACTTGTGGCTAGTTATCAGACTTGTTTCAGTACCTTTTCACTTGTGGCTAACCAAAGTGTGTTTTTACATTAAGAAGGTTGGGAATGCAATTTTAGTGGGAGTAGAAAGGTAGCTGGGTCTGGCCAAACTGGGAAGCACACAAGGGAGCTTAAAGTAACAATTACTTGTTGCTAGTTGGGACCTTTTCACTTTTGGCCAATCAAAGTAAGCATCTACATTAAGACAACTCAGACTACTATTCTGCTGGCTGTAGTAAAGTAGCCTGCTCAGTATGAGTTGGGAAACACACAGGGAGGCTTATAGTGAGATTGTTTCATCGGCAAGATTACTTTTTAGGGACTTAGTTGGGTGTTAATCTGCATTTGAAAACAACATTTGCTGTTCTTTTACATTAAGAAGTTCCAGGATCATCCATCTTGTGGAAGAAGGTGTTTACCTGGTCTGTGTGTGAATGGCACTCCAAGGAGCTTAAAGGGACAGTTCCTGAGATTTTTTTTTTTTATTTTGATTCTGATCTTTTGTTACATTTTCAGTCTAGCTTTCTGAGCATGCCCCAGCTTTGGCTGCGGGGTGGGGGGAGGATGCTTACAGGAAGTTTCAATGGTCTTAGTCAAATTTCAGCTCAAATTGCAATTGTATTCACAACAGTTCTCACTGAGTCATTCATTAGTTTTACCTTTTTTTATCCCAAAGAAAAGGAGCTTTTCAGGAATGTTATTACCTTGCAGAAAAGCATATGAGCAATGCAAAGCTAAAACTTTAGTTAACTGAGTTTTCTGTTCATTTCCTTTCATATTTTATTTTGTGCAGATTTCTGAATGCTAACTAAGTGCTATGATGCCATGCATGACTGCCACTTGCTCTGTAGAAGCATCAGAATGATGCAAGTTTGAACAGTAGTAGAAGCAGTCTTCTTTTTTTTCGTGTTTTGTTTCTTGATCTCTAAATACTATCCAAGTGTAATGGTTTTCTGACCTGCTGTAAAAAATCATATGTGTGACGCAAGCAATAGATTCATTTTAAACAGTGAAGTCCAAAACTTAACTATCACAATAGGGGCTGTACAGTATAGTGACCGTTGATAGTTATACATACTAATTCTGAAACTGCTTTACTGCGGAGTAAGGAGAATACATCAAGAGACTGCTAAGATTTAGTATGAATTCACTAAAATGTACTCTTTTGACAATACCACTTGCAGTTACGCTATGCAGAATAAATAAAGGAAATAAAGAGCTGCACAATTAAGATAAGGTTTTTGACAAGTTCATAAAAAATAAATACTTAGACTCTTGCCTAACCACCACCACCACAAACATGCACAAACATGTAATAAACTTATTGATTCCCAGGGATTCACTTCAGAACATTGAGATACTACAATCTCAAAATTCAAAATATCGAGACCAAAATCCTAAAAGTACAATACATTGAAACCTGAAAATATTGATTCCCATAACCTTAAAAAAATATAGCAAACTAACAATTACTATACTCCATGGCAACAACATACAGAAACAAATAAAAAACAAACTATATTAAACTTCTCCAAATATAAGCAGGGGGGAAAGCCCATCTGCATCCCTATATGGGGGGCTATGCCCCCCCCACACACACACACCCTGCTACTTAAATATATCAATTCCAAGATTGCACTACACAGAACAAAATGGCAAGCATACCATTCCGCTCTTCATGGCTGCCTGTTTAAAGTGTAAAAAAACTCTCCTCAACCTTCTCTTAGAAACACTACTTTATTGCTGAAACACTACATATTACTATATATCTCTCCCATACTTACCAGAGTTTCACAGGTAACCTCAGTTATGTTCCCTTCTTATTTACTATACTACAACGTAACATGTTTTAAAGCCAGAGCAAACAATTTGCACATCATAATAGTGTTTACACAGCCAAGCCAACATTCTAACATTCAACATTGTTTACTTTCACCATAATGCGCTTTCAGGATTTTGGTCTCAATATTTTGAATTTTGACATTATGGTATCTCAATGTTCTGGAGTGAATCCATTCCCAGTGATCAGGGACTGAAAGCTTTAACAGCAACTGAATATTGTTAATTGTGTTCACAAGAGGGAATAAAAACAGGGCTGCATAAAGCAAATTGAAACCAGGAGTAGGGTTGATGATGATGTGGTAAGTGGGTGGTGATAACTGGGAGGTATCAGGTAAAGTTTCTTCAGGACAGAATTTTAGACTCCTTTAAAGTGTGGTTGATTATTGGACAGAGGGCACAGGAGTTACTTTTCAGCTTTTTCTGTCTGATATAAATTAGACACCTTTTTGCAGAGCTGTTCACTGCTCAGCAGGGTTTAACAATACCCTGTATAGTAACAAACCTATACAGTTAGACTTTAACCTATAATACAGAAAGGCTTTGTACAGAGCTAAGCTTAGAGCAGTTAGACAGCGTCACAAAGCATTAAGATCATAGCACCATCTAACATCTAGTCTTTAGCCTAGGCACCACTCGTGACCCCTGTAAAACCAATACCCTAAAGCACAATAGGCAAACCCTAATATAGGTCCTAACAACATGGATTTGTAATTTCCTAATGTCTCTGTGGCCAGCTTGGTAGATATGGGCATTATGAGACAATGTAGCAGTTGCCTCATGTACTCAGACTGCCTTTTAATCCTTAAAGAATCTTACACAGTATGTGAGAGATGTGCATACATATAACTTGCTTGGAGGCAAAAATCCCTCTTACAAACAAGGTTTATCAAAAACACACTACAGCCTTCACATTTACTACTCACCACTCACATAGACCTCTCCAAACCTCAAAGACATCCTAAGCTGGCAAACTGCAACAGCTACCTTCAGCAATCATTAAAGCACAGACCAAAAGCAATAATTAACTCTACACATATGCCTGCTCCCAATGATCCTGCAAGAATAAAGCCAATAATACAAGCAAACACTTTAGTACTCTTCTCATAGGGGATTCTTTTGCATGATGCACAGATACTCCTCTCACCAGGCTGGAGAAGGAGAAGATAACGGTTAGTCACCTATTTGGAACTGGAATCTGCAATATCACGCATGCACTCAGGTCACTGCACCACAGGTACCAATATGATTCTATCATAGTCCATGTGGGTGTAAATGACCTGAGGTGTATCTCACTGGACTATATGAAAAGAAATGTTATGTATCTCTCTGAATGTGCATCACAGACAGATACGTGTCTTGCACTGAGCAGCACTCTACCTTCAATGATGATGCCACAGTATGAAGAGAAAATCATTGATTTTAATAATTGGCTTAGTTTCTGGCGTCACTCCAGGGGAATCCAGTATCTATCAGCATGGGAGAATATAATTAACAGATTACTTTGCTTTCTTTTCAAAGGATAGTCTGCACTAGCCCCCCCAGGCTTTTGGATATTGTCTAAAACTTTATCCATACCCTTACAACCTTTTTAGGCAATCATAAAACTACCACTAGAGCATAAAAGTCAAATCAAACCAAATACCCTATTTATGGTAGACTTTAACTAACCCTCTATGGGCTGGGAAATGTACACTGCCTCTAATTCACAGGGACAGTGTTTCCTGGACTTTGTCAGCATAAATGCCTTGGACCAGATAGTGCACTCTCCAACCAGAGGATAAAACATATTATTGTGCTCACCAACATGGGAGAGTGTTGCATCTTCCCCCTTGTCACGTCCTCATTGGTAAAGTTGGACCACAAAGCTGTCTCCCTTGAAATAAAAATCAACCTGGAAAACCCAACTAAACCTATAACAGTTAAGAACTATACTAAAGCAAACTACATCCTATTAAGCAATGGTTTGTCAAATTTCATGGCTCCCCCACACCCCAAGAACACAGCTACCTATGCAGAATTATTTACAGAAATCTTGTACAAACCTAAATGGCTTCATTGACGCTGCCATACCTACCAGAAGTACGCCCAGATATAACAGCCATACCTACCAGAAGTACGCCCAGATATAACACCAAAAACAAACATCACTGGTGGTATCCTAACTTTAACAGGCTATATAACAAAAGAAAAAAGTCATGTCCAAAATCAGAAAGAGCAACTTTCATACAGACAAGAGTTCTCTGATTCAACTAAACAAGAAAGTAAGAAGTCTAACAAAGTCCAATAAGGCCAATTACAAGGTCTGGATAGCCTCCCAGGCTAAGGACAGTCACAAGGCCTTCTTCAGCTATGTCTGGAATCTAGAGGCAATACTCATCAGTGTGCAAAACTGGTGGTAAATGGCACAACTTTCACTGACCAGGGTAACACAGCAAATCTACTAGCTAATATATTTAGCTCTAACTTCACCCTCCAACTCCTCCCTGTGAAATCCCTTCTAGCATAACCCAACTATCAACAAGGAGCAGGTCCTGGAGGTGCTCACTAAGCCCAAAAAATACTGCTTCAGTGGGCCCTGATAATATCCCTGATTGCTTCCTAAATTGTATAAAACATGACCGAGCAGGACCACTTAAGATACTCTTAAACTACAGCCTCAAAACAGGTTACATGTTAGGTGAATAGAGGGCTACAATGGTTATCCCTCTTCATAAGGGTTCATAGGTTAATAGGTGTGTACTAGGCTAAAGGCCCTGGAGCCTTTCCAAGCCTAGCCCATAGGATTACCCTGGCATCATGCCACCCAACCTTAATTCCCAGTGTCTCTGTCCAGTAGAGCCACTGGAGTGATCCCCGGGGTGAATGTTTTATTTCCCATCCACTCATCAAGATTTCTCTTGAAGAGGGCCATTGAGGTGCTCTGTTTGACATGTATGGGAAGTCTATTCCACAGCATGGGCAGTCTCTGGGTTATGAACCTGTCCCTCCAGCACATTCTGTTGATTGTGGTAATGAGGCTGAGGTCACTGGAGTGTGTGGTGTGGAGGATTGGGATTTCTTTAGCTGTAGCATTTCTAACAGAGCTGGGTCAGACATGGCTTTGTAAGTCAAGCAGAGATCACCTCTAAGTAGGCGATATGAGGCAGAGAATAGTTGGAGTTTTTTGAGTCTGTCTATATAGAACAAGTGTTTAAGGCCTAGGATCCTCTTTGTGATGTACTTTTACAGCCTCTCCAGTTGTTGCAGGTGTCTAGTGAGGTACATGCCAAATGGGGCATTGTACTCAATGATTGGCCTAATGAGAGAAGAGTAGAGAGAGACAATAACCTCTTTCTTCCTGGATGCAAAACCCTTAGTAATGAGGTGTGCCACATAGAAGGACTTTCTGACCATAGCGGCAATGTGGTAGTCAAAAGACAGGTTGCTGTCAACCTGTGTTCCTACATCTCTTATAATGCCTTCTGTGTTCAGTGAAATACCATTGATGTGGTAATTCATGGGAACTGGGTTTTTCCCAAAGGGGATGATGACACTTTTTTAGCATTGAGCTTAAGGCCATGGTTCTGACACCAGTCGTTTGTCTCAGTGAGGCCTTTCTGTAGGATGTCAACATCCATGGGGAGTCAACAATGGCTCCCAACTTGCAATCGTCTGTGAACGTTGTCAGCCAGAATCCCTTCATGTTGTCCCGGACTTCTGAGAAGTAGATACCAAACAGGAGAGGACCCAGAACCTATCCCTGTGGGACTCCACTCATGACTGGTCTGACTTGGAGTCAGCTACTTTCACACTGTGGGTTCTATCTGTGAGCCAGTTTGCAACCCACCTAGTGATATAGGGGTTGATGCCTAGCTTAGTGAGTTTTTCTATGATT
Organism: Protopterus annectens; assembly: GCF_019279795.1. Classification (NCBI taxonomy): domain Eukaryota; kingdom Metazoa; phylum Chordata; order Ceratodontiformes; family Protopteridae; genus Protopterus; species Protopterus annectens. Next base: position 372,604,462 of record NC_056737.1, on the reverse strand, counting down.
CCTGAGTGGGGAATGGTACAAAGGCCTTGGCCAGTAGGCTGTATGAACCACCTTGACTTCATCTACAGCTCTGGTGACTGACTCAAAGAAGTCTACCAAACTGAGCAGGCATTATCTACCCTTCACAAAACCAAACTGTGTGGGATCCAGAATTTGGAGAGTCCCTATATCCTTGTTTATTAGGTCCATGATGATGTGTTCCATAGCTTTGCATATCAGACTTGTCAGGCTAATGGGGCGATAGTTTCCAGGGTCTGTAGTCGCTCCTCCTTTGTGGAGAGGGATGACTATAGCAGTGTGCCATTCGGTAGGGACAAAGCCTGAGGTGAGACTGTGACTGAACAGGACACACAGGTGAGGTGCCAGTTCATTCTGTAGTACATGTAGAACACAGCTAGGGATATTGTCAGGTCCCATAGAAGCTGTATTCTTGGCCTTGGACAGTGCTGTTTTAACCTGTGCAGCAGTAATACTGGGTGCCTGGCAATCTACTGGTATTGTGATTGGTCCCTTGTGGGGGGGGGGGTAAAGTTGACACTGAATCTGTTGGCCAGTATATTGGCAATATCTGTTGGCTCAGTATAGGAGGTATCATTGTGTAGTAGCTCATAGTAAATCTGGGTATTGCCGTGGAGATTCTTTACATAACTATAGAAGGCCTTGTGGTTGTCTTTACTATCTTCTGCAATTCTGTTTTCATAGCTAACTTTAGAGGATTTGATGAAGGATCTCAACTTTTTGTTGAGGCTGATAAAGGAGTTTTTCCAGTCTTGGGACTTCACCTTATTCCACATCTGTTTCCTCCATCAGTTGTAGAGTTTGTTTATAGCAGGGGACCACCAGATTGGCTTCCTTTTTCTGGAGGAGAGTGTCTTGGTTCTATTGGGTATGGCAAGATCCATGTATTTCGGTACGTGTTCGTACAGTGCATTGGTGTATGATTCAGCGGTCATGCAAATATTCTCTATTTGCATGGGTGCCATGAAGTTATCCACCTCTGTTTTTAGGAGCCCAAAGTTAGCTTTGGAGAAGTTTTTCATGGTGGTTACTTTTGTGGGGGGTGTAGGGATGTGGATTTTCAAGGTGCTTAGTTTGTGGTCGGATCTAGCCAAGGAGGAGTTGACTATTGGTGTAGAGCAACGATCGCCAATGTTAGTAATGACCAAGTCAAGGATATTGCTACCTCTAGTGGGGGTAAGAATGAGCTGGTCCAGGACACTGGAATTAATGAATTCCAGGAAACATTGGGCAAGTGTATTAGTACATGAGTAGTTTTCCCAGTTAATGGAGGGATAGTTGAAGTCTCCCAGTATGAGAGTGTTAGGTTGTACCCTAATATTCGCCAGGGTGCTTAGGAACGTGGAGTGTATCTTGGGACATGGTTGGGGACCTATAACAGGCTAGGACCTGAATCACTGTCTCACCCAATGTTAGCTGCACCTGAAGTATCTCCGATGCGTTATTTTGGGCTACCAGTCTGGAGGTGTGCGCATCCTTTATGAATATGGGAACACCACCACCACCTTTGGAGCTTTGGTCCAAGTTCTGGGGCCAAAAGGTGTGAAATGAGTTATAGCCTGGTAGAGCAGGGGTGCTTTCTGCTGCCTTGAACCAGTTCTCTGTTGTAGCACAAATGTCTATGTTTTCCATTTTAAGGAGTGCTTCGAGTGAGTGCATTTTGAGAATTAGACTTCTAGCGTTGAGCAGCATGACTCTCAGACTGCATTTGTTTGTAGCTGTTATGGTGGTAATTTGGTCTTTGGAACACTGCCTAAAAAGGCACTATAGGGGTGGCAAGAGCATTGGCCAGTATCTGGAAGCCCAGGGGTGACAGATGCAGGCCATTTCTGGCAAAGCATCGAGGTCTGTCAATCATGTCATCCCTGGCAGACAGATACTGGATCCCCTTAGAATTACACCAGAAACTTAGCCAATTGTCGAAATCATTCATTTTCTGCTTGTACTGTGGTATCATTCTGGGTGATGGTAGGATGCTGCTCAGGGCTAGTGTCATACCCACCTGAGCTGCATAATCCGAGAGCTCCTCCACGTCTCTTTTCATTTTATTTTTCTGTTTATTTATTTGTTTCATTGAATATTGTGTTAAAGATAGTACTGCATTTTATTTTTCTTTTCATTTGTTTTATTGAATATTGTGGTCTCTCTGTCTTTCTGCAGTTAGTTTCCACCCCTCCCTCCCTGTTCTTGTTGTGGTATTAATCTCGGTGGCTTTGGAATTGCCCACCCCTCCTGTAAATTTGTGTTTGAACACTCATCCTGGGTCCTTTTCATTTGCTCAGTCAACCAAGGACAGTGAGATCATATTTTGATTTCAGGCACTCCTACCAGTCCCATCTGTTCAGCTCTGTCCCAGCTCTATCCCAGTCTAGTGTCATTAGCTCATTCTACCTAAAACAGAGAGAACATTTGAGAAGGCCAACCCACTTAGGTCCTTAACCTTGAATTATCTTCTGTTTTTTCTTTCCTAAAAAAAAAAAAAAACTTTGCTGGAATCTTGTGTTCTGACTGAGTGTGCTTCTCAGCTGATAAGTATATTTTTTGGCATCTTTTAACTGTTCAGAGTTTTATAATTGAATTCAGTTCAGAATACACTTTGAATAAATTGCATTTATTTAAACTGCATTTGCTTTAATATTGCTAACCACTCATGTGCTAGCTTGCACTGTACTTGAATTGTTTTTAGTGCTGTTTTAGCTGCTTTTCTGTAAAAAAAAAAAAAAAAAAAAAAAAAAAACCCTGTCTTTCCTGTAACTAGTCAAGTCCAGATACAGATTTGCTGTATCCAGGACTGTTTGTAAGCTTCTGAGCCCTCCCAAGCCTTTCTGTGTCGGAAGAAAGCCTTCTAGCTTTTCAGTGAGAGTGGCAAGCACTACGTAGCCTATCTACCACAAGAGGAGAGGTTTCTGGCCCAGAAATTGTAGTTTATTGCCCATTTGGGCAGTTTTTTTCCATTGCCTTCAAATTTCTGGTCTAAAAGCCTGTGTTGTGCTTTTCCAGCCTTTCTTGTAACTAGTTTAGTGCAGATACAGATTTGCTGTATCCAGGACTGTATGTAAGCTTCTGAGCCCCCAAACCTTTCTGTGTTTGCAGGAAGCGTTCTAGCTTATCAGTGGAAGTGGTAAGCACTGGGTAGCCTATCTACCACAAGAGGAGTGGTTTCTGGCCCAGAATTTGTAGTTTATTGGCAGTTTGGGCAGTTTTTCCATCTCTTTCAACTTTCTGATTTAAAAGCCCACATTTGCACTTGTTTCCTGCCTTTCCTGTAACTAGTCTAGTCCAAATACAGATTTGCTGTATCCAGGACTGTTTGTAAGCTTCTGAGAGGTACCAGAGTTTGCTGTTCAATTTTTCCCTTAGATCTGCTAGTTTTCTCCTCTCCTGCACTTTTACTAGCTTATTAGTCTAGCACTTTACCATACCAGACTTCTTGTAGCAATTATTGTAGCACACAAAAGTGCTTACCAGCACTAAACATTATACAAAGAAATAGCTCCAGTACTTATTATTAATGCCCACCCCTCCAGGGGGGGCTAAAGGTCAGTTCCCTGTGCTATCTCCTATTAACCTGGTGAACTTGAGCATCCTGAAGCAATGTAGCAACTGCCTCATGTACACTGACAACCCTGCCCTCTTACCTCACAACACTCAGACTTGCGAGAGATGCACTTATATAGCCAAATTGGAAGCCACATACTCTCCAGCCAAGACCGGGATAGCTGGTCAAGAGGAGAAGGTCAACACTTGCATCACACCACATGGAACACATAGCCCTCCAGAACACACACCAGCACTGCCTTCAGATAAAAACACAAACTACACACCCATTTTCATGGAGGCTCTCAATAAAAATCTACCCAAACAGCAGAGACCCCCAAGTCAGAAACACACTCGACCACCACAACACAACACTAATCACAAGACACGTAACTCGCCTAAATAGTGTGCCACTCAACCAAAACTCCTAAGGCAAAACAGCATGCCCAACACACTAGTCATAGGTGACTCGATAGTGAGGCACACTGATGCCCCACTCACTAGGTTGAATAAGGAGAAAGTAACAGTCAGCTGACTGTCAGGTGCTAGGATCCATCACATAATGCATGCACTTAGGTCCCTCAACAACAGTTACAAATATGACTTTGTCATTGTACATGTGGGTGTGAATGACCTGAGACGTACCTCCCTGGACTACATGAAAAGAGACATGGAGGAGCACTCGGATTATGTCATGTGGACCATGAAATGACCCCAGGAACCTCAGGCCCATCAGTGTGATGCATCTTATATGTAAAGCCATGGAATGAATTTTCTTGGAAATAATCAACAAGGACATTTGCAATCTACAGACACTGGTCCCATCCAAGTTTGGCTTTGTCAAGGGAAGGTCTTGTCTAATTAACATTTTAGGCTTCTCGGAGAGAGTCAACATGGCTGTGGATGAGGTGAAAATGGTGCATACAGCCTACCTTTAGCTGGTCAAGGTGTTCCATATAATATCCCACTCAGGCATTGTTGAAAACCTCTCAGAACTATGATAAATCCCTATATAACTCACTGAACTGGCTCACAGACAGGACATAAGAAATCAGGATCGGTGAGACCACCTCCACCAAAAGACCAGTTACCAGCAAAGTACACCATGACTCTGTGTTGGGCCCACTCTTGTTTAGCATCTACTTCTCAGAGGTCAAGGCTAATGTCAAAGGCCCTGTATCACTAAGTTCACCGATGCTTGTAAATTGGGAGCTAACATAGATTCCTCCCATAAAACCAACATCATACAAGAGGTTTTAATACCAACAAATGACCGGTTCAAAACCTATGGATTAAAACTCAATGCAAAGAAATGCATTATAGTTCCTTTTGGGAAAGCATCCACCCAAGCTAATTACTTACTTGATAAAACACCCTGAAGAGTTGACCAGATAGTTAGGGACCAGGGAACACATATAGAAAGCAATCATTCTATGTCCCCCAACTCAAAAGCAAGGCTATAGCATTCAAGTCCAAGGAAGTAATAACATCTCTCTACTCAGCTCAGCCCTTATCAGACCCATTATTGAGTACAATGTCCCATTTGGTATGTAACTAGTCTGAATGCCCTCAAAGGTTTCTGACCTGGAGAATCCAGGGTATGAATATCCTCTTCTACACAGATCACCTTAAGGTCCTATCTCTGTACTCATTCTCCTACAGGTTACTATGAGGTGATCTATGCCCTGCATATAAGGCATCCTCAGATCCTGCTCTGATGGATTTTGCTCATCTGCAAGATAAACAATACCAAAAATACTAAATCCAAGGACCTGAACTTTGTTTCTAACATAAATAGAACCTGTTGGAGGGAGGGTATGTGTCTCAAAGGATCCCCATGCTATGGATAAGCTCCCCATCTATGTGAAGCAAAGTTAATCTCTGACCCCATTCAATAAAACCTTTCATTACTGGATAGGAAATCACAAGTTCACCCCTGGCCTGGCTCCCATGTCTTTGATGGACAGATGCTGACAGTAAGTGAATTAATCCCCAACTAACATAACCCTTAGCTTCTTCTTTACTAACATACTCCACCATATTGATGTCCAAGGAACTCTGGATAAAACTCGGTTGGATTGTTGGCTAGGTTTGTAAAGACCCTTGTGGTCACTGGCCTAGTATGAATGCATGAACCTATGAACCTAAATGCTTGAACATTAAGGATACTGAATGCAAGAAATCTTGAAGTGAAAAATATTGAGAAAGGAAAACGCTTTCCTCTCCCCAAATCCCCATAACACTAGCCTCAAATTTGTCTGAATAGTGCAGTGCTACAAGCAGAGTTAAGGTTGGGAAAGGGGCAGCATTAGGGTTAGGGTTAATGTCCATTACTAAAGAGGGCAGGAGCGCTGCTAAACACCTTACCATAATAAAAACATTTCCGTAAGCACTGCTACTACACAGAACACACTCGCACACACAAATATGGCAAGCACATACTAACCACACTACATCTATCCCTTTACCCAACCTTGACGCTAACCCTAAAATACATACTTGCACACAAGCATACACTGTCACTCCCTCCAGCCCCACTCACCTATCTCAACAAAATATACCTCTGACATTTGCATCGCTCGGCTATCCAAACCATCAAAATTAAGCAACATGGACATTCAACAAAATTCAGGGGAATCCATAAATATATATATATGTGTATATATATATATATATATATATATATATATGTATATATATATATATATATATATATATATATATATATATATATATATATATATTTCATAACCTTCAGAACATGTATGCTAATGTAAAACCTTTTATTCTAGTAACATAAGATAATAACATCATTATTTAAAATCTGACCCTGTTTTTGGGATCCCCCCCCATTATTTTGGCTTTTCCCAGAATTCTTATTTGAAGAGGTTGAGAGGTATGTTAACCTGTATAAAGGTAACTACACCAAAGTACTAAATTCATTATCTCAATGGAGCTGAGAAGGACAGGCTTCAACGTCTTAAAGGACAAATTTTTTTTTTTAGTTCAACAGGAACCTGATCTTGTAGTTGTGGGTCTTTTTAAGAAATTCAGACAGCCAACCAGAGCAGAGACCTTACTAAACTTTAGAGAGAAGGCAAGCTCTTTCAGGTGAAATTCATATTAAAGTAGATAACTGCTAAAGCACTAGATGAATAATAATATGGCAAGTTAAAGTGGATTTTATATGCACATACTGCAGTACTTTGTTTAATTTGGGACAGCTGCAAAAAGTGGCTATTTTTATGAAATAAAATATACACTTGTTAAATAAAATAAAAGATCAATACACAGAAGGTTCAGGTTCAAAAGTTTACTAGTGTACACCAGGAGGCAAAAAACGTACAAGTACAGAATTTTGTCTGACATGAAACAGGAAGTACACAATTTTTATAGTTACTTACATTCAAGTTGTGCCCACCTTACTGATGTGGTCAGTCACAGGGTATCTACATCACTTTAGCTTACAGTGTTCTATTCATAAAATAATGCTGATGCTATATATTTTAAAAAGTTTTCCTCTGGTAACAATACGGCCTTGCTAACCACCTGGTCAGACATAATGTCTTTCTGTAAAAGTTACTTCTTCAAGGTTCCAGCCTGGTTCGAATACAATAGCAGATTCAGTCTTTTAATATACCTCTTTGTTCCCCTGTAACACTTTACCAACAGCTGTGTGTTATCTAGTAACATATACAAGGCCAATCGTCCCAGCAGGAAAGAGCAGAAGATTTTCATTATTTCACACATTTAATTTCCTGACCCAGCAGATAATCACTTGTGAAAAGCATAAACATTAGAACTTGCTGAGCTAGCAGCTGCCAGGGTCAGAGGCCAACTTGCAATAAGGCATACTGCAGTTTCAAAAAGCTTCTTGCAATTACATATGAATTCATTCTTTTTGTCATATCATTAATAGAATAAAATGCATTACATACTACTTTGCTTTTAAACTAGCACTTCACATATATTCAAATGCATATTTTTCTAACATTTTCCCTCCTATTAATACTTTTTATTCTATTTTGAAGTATGCACAATGTCATTTCGTCTCCTAACCTCTTCCATCAAGGATTTTCAGCTAGGTGAGTCATTTAATCTTTACTTCAGAAATAATTTCATCAGGGATTAATTTTTCAATCTCAATATCTTGCTACAAAGTTTCAGTAACAGATACAGCAATAAAATCTTTGATTAATCTTTTCATGCAGGGAATTCCACAACAAACACATGCTCCTAATAAGAGTAAACTTACACAAATAGCAATCAGAATGTTCATTAGGATGGAACCCCACCCCCCCAAACAGATTCTGGAAAAAGTCCGTCAGTGGGTTTGGGCCTGGTTCAGTCATGGCCGATACTTGCTGAATTACCTCCAGGTGGTTATTAATTTCGTGCCTGTTATCTGGAATAAACGCACAGCATTCTTCTTTGATAAGCACGCACGTACCACCCCTCGCCACTAGGGTGAAGTCAAGAGCCATCCGATTTTGTAGCACGACAGTTCTCATTGCATTCAGTTCATCAGTCACCAGTTCGAGGGCAGAGAAAGTTGCATTACTCATTACTTCGAGAAGTTTCGACAGCTTCCTCAACTCCCAGATTGATTTGACTGCTCCATATGCTGGGAGTATTCCTGCCCAAGATATAACACTGTCACTCAAGTCCATATGAGTCAATTTGTCTTTGTCCTTTACGGTATTATGGTCTTTCCAGCCAGCTTCAATCCGTCCCACTGGATTTACAGGTTTCTCGACTGGACCTACAGGTTTTCGGGCTGCATCTCTCATGTTTCGTATCTTACCCACAGGTAATTCTGCAGTATGTCTTATGGCCGGAACCAGATAACCCAAGAAACAACTGCCGGACCAATTCTCAGGTAGCCATTTGTATGCTTTTTTCCCACAAATAAAATAACAATTTTCTACTTTAGTACTAATGCGTGCCACTCCTGCATGAAACATTTTTTTATCTATGATAGATAACTGTTTAATTAAAACAGGATTTTCCCGTATTTCACCCAGTGTTGTTTTCTTTGAACTCAGATATGAATCATAGTTGGTATTACAGACAGTACCCCCATTTCTAACTTTAATGTAGCATTTGTAAGAAATGGTTATATTACAATTACTCCAACCTACTTGGAGAGTGTCATTTTTATAGAAACACACAATTCCCTTCTGTGTGACAGGTAAAAACAAAGCTATTTTGTCCTGTGATCTCACAGTCCCTGTGTCAAAAAGCAAATTTTCCCAAGTCTCATTTATCCCCAAAGGGACAACGGACATTAACAGTCCTCCATATGCTGTTGGTATAGCTGTACAAACCCAGCAATTTGAAATGTTCATAGTATCTGCATATACACGCTTCATGGCTAGGTATGTGTTAAAATTTGGATGCCAGTCTATAGATGGTTCGTCATGTCTTCCCACTTTCACTTGTGTGGCTGAGTGTAGGAAAAACCACAACAAGAGGAAAATTGTCACAATTATAGTTAATAAATGCACACTCAACAAAATAATTATGCAACATCTCTGGGGTTGATCTGCATTTCTACTTGCTTTACTCTTGGCCATTTTGCCCTTGTTGTGTATCAGTCACAAAGTTTTTATCAAGTTGAAAGTTCTTTACCGGTTTGCAGTGCGTCAAATGGACCCAGGACATCCTCTCAGCCACTCTGACCGCAGTAGGTGTCGCCAACAATACCTGGTATGGTCCTTCCCACTTTGGACTCACCCAATTCTTCCTCTTCGTCACCTTCAGCCACACCCAAGTTCCCGGGGCCAAAACTGCTTCCACCGGTCTGGTCTATCCTTTATCTGAAAAAGAGTTAAACTGCAAAACAGATTTATTTGTTAACAGTTTCCTCATATAACTAGGTAATGAACTGTCAGCCTCTTGCTCTGCAGGCATGAGAGCTTTCCACTGAGGCACATAATATGCCCTCCCAAAAACCATTTCGAAGGGAGTCAAGCCCTTTACATTTGGAACTGTTCTCATGCTCAGCAGTGCTAAAGGCAAACAGCATATCCAATTCTTCTGGGTATCACTAACTAGCTTCCTAAGCTTGCTTTTAAGGATTCCACTGTACCTTTCCACCAGTCCTGCAGACTGTGGGTGGTAGACACAATGATTTTTCAAGGAGATTCCGAAAAATCTTCCAGGTTGCTGGATTGTCTGGTTAACAAAATGTGTGCCATTGTCACTATAAATCCTTTCTGGTATGCCAAACCTAGGGATTACTTCCTTTACCAGGGCTTTCACCACTGTTGCTGCATCCGGATTTTTGGTTGGAAAAGCTTCTACCCATTTAGAAAACATATCTACAATGACTAGGCAATATTTTTTCCCTTCACATTTGTTCAACTCTATGAAGTCCATACAGATAGTATGGAACGGATACGGTGGTACAGGAAAACTTCCTTGTTTAGGTTTAAATGCCCCTTGTGCATGGTGCTTGTTACAAGTATGACAAGCTGCACAAATTTTTTTTTGTGTAATTTGTGAATCCATATATTTGGAATATTCGGTTTACTAACTGTACCATACCCCCTGTTGAGACATGGCACTGCCCATGGCTCAACAAAGCTGCATATCTAAATAAATTAGAAGGCAATATTGTTTTTTTCTCTTTGGAGGTGTACAGTCCATTTTCGAGAATTGCTCCTCGTTTTTCCCATTTTTGTTTTTCTGCTTTTGTAGTAAGCATCTGCATTGTTTTCAACATTTCTAGATCTAAAATCTCAGAGGGTTGTAATTCCTCGTTTAAAAGTAAAGTTTCTGAGTCTGAAGCTGCTTGCTTTGCAGCTGCATCAGCTCTCGCATTGCCTTTCGAAATTCTGTCCTGTTGTTTCATATGAGCTACGCATTTGCAAATAGCTACTTTAGTAGGTAACTGAATTGATTCTAATAATTCTAAAATAAATTGCGCATTATTAATTGGTTTGCCACTAGATGTTATCATTCCTCTATTTTTCCATTGTTGCGCAAATACATGTACTATAGAGAAAGCATACTGACTGTCAGTATATATGTTTACACATTTGTCTTTTGCTAAAGTACAAGCTCGTGTTAAAGCTATCAATTCTGCTGCTTGTGCAGACAAGTTATGTGGTAAGGGTTGGGCTTCTAAAATTTCAGTGTCTGTAACTACTGCATACCCCACTAGATTCTTCCCTGTAGGGCCCCTTCTGCATGAGCCTTCCACGTAATATGTCACCTTGGCATCATCCAAGGGCATATCCGTGAGATCTTGTCTAGGCAAGGTTATCTGTTCAATTTCCTGCAGGCAGTTGTGCGGTGTGCCATCCGCAGGAGTTGGGAGTAATGTTGATGGGTTTAATGTCATACATCGTTCAATTGTCATATGAGGTTGGCTCAGCAGTATAGTCATACATGAAAGATGTCTAGCAGGAGAGAGATATGCTACTTTTTCTTGCAGTAAAATTATCGTGACTGCATGAGGCACTCTCAATGTGAGAGGGTGGAACAACACCACTGAGGCCGAGGCCTGTACTGCCATTCCAGCTGCGACCACTACTTGTACACAGTGAGGCAAAGATCGCGCCACTGGGTCTAACTGTGATGAATAATAAGCTATGGGGCGTTGCTTATCCCCATGTTGTTGCATCAGCACTGATGTCATATATCCTTGCTTACAATCTATGGTCTGAAAGAACCGTTTATGATAATTTGGGAGTCCTAAAACTAATGAAGAAGCTATCAACTGCTTCAACCTGCAGAAAGGCGTTTCTGCTTCGGGTGTCCATTGCAATAAATTTTGTGCTGCCATTGGCGTTTTGTATATCAAATCAGTCAGTGGAGCAGATTCCAAAGCATAGTTTGGTATCCAACTCCGACAAAAATTAGTTGTCCCCAAGAAGGACATCATTTCCTTCTTGGTTGCTGGTTTGGGTGCTTGTAAAATTGCTGTCTTTCTATCCTCGTCTAATATCCTACCTTCATTGGATATTACATATCCTAGGTATCTAACTTGCTTTTTCCAGAGTTGTAACTTACTTTTGTTCACTTTGTGTCCTTGTGTTGCTAAGAATTTCAACAGTGCTACAGTATCTTCCCTACATTGCTGCTGGGTGGGGGCTGCTAGCAAAATGTCATCTACGTAAATCAGAATTTGACTACCTCCTGGTGGGGTGAACCCTGCCAGGTTGCTAGCCATTTCTTGTGCAAATATTTTTGGGCTCTCACAATATCCCTGTGATAGTCAAGTATAGGTATACCTTTTACCCTGAAATGTAAATGCAAACCAGTACTGACTATCAGGATGTATAGGTATTGAAAAGAAAGCATTACTAATATCTACCACAGAGAAATATTTCTGTTGGGGCTTCAAGTCGTTTAACAAAGTATGTGGGTCTGGCACCGTGGGTGCTCTGGGTATTACTGCATTGTTTACAGCTTGTAAATCTTGAACCATCCGCCATTCCCCATTTGCTTTTTTAACAGAAAATAGGGGTGTATTACATGATGAATCAGGAGATTTTACCAGTACTCCTTCCCTGAGTAATGCTGCTATTATAGGCTTGATTCCTATTTCTGCATCTTTCCTCAAAGGGTATTGTCTTTTCTGTGGCCTAAATGCTGACTTTGGTGTAATAGTTACCGGTCCTGCTGTTCGAATAAGTCCTACGTCTGACTTGCCTGTTGACCAAAGAGTCGTTGGTATCTCACATAAGGCTTTCTCTTCTTCTTCTAATAAAAATGCTAATCAGCTGTCCTCGCTAGATTGCAAGTGTACAGCCGGGTGCGTCTGCATCAACCAATTTAACTTTTGTTTTTTGTTAAGCTGACATGTGGTAATCGATTAGATCTATATAATGTAAGGAATTCTTGAGGTAACGAACAGCTAACCACACTGTTTCCCTCAGTATCCCAATACAAAGTACGTAATACTAATCTAGTTGCACGATTTTTGAACAATTCTTGCTCATATTCTCTATCAGGTCCTGGTGTATTACAGTAGTATAGAGTACAGTGTAACAAATGCTGTCGATCAGTGTCAAGGGAGGGGGCTTTACTGATGGCTACGTTCATCAGTTCCTCGGTTACTGCCCCTGGACCAGTCGTAACTAGGTCCTGGCTGTACCAATAAAAAGTTTCACCCTCCGATCGCACCACGAAAGTATCCATTTGCCTCTGTGCCTCCATACCCTGCATAGTTGGAACTACTGCTATGCCAAATATCTGCATAAGGTCCCTACCCAATAGGTTCACTGGACACTTTGCAGAAACAACAATCTTACTTCTTTGAGTCATACCTGAAACAGGGTCAGTTATTGCTATATCATGGGAGAGTGGTTCCCGGTATAGCTGTCCATTTGCAGCTTTCACTAATATATAATCAGGTGATTCAGAATGTTCCGGTAACTTGGAGGGGTGTATCAGGGTCCGTGACGCTCCTGAGTCACACAGGAATTTGACTTCCCTTCCCTCCACCAGAAGTGTAACTTCCGGTTTCGTGTCTGCTAGGTAGAGCTCTAGGCTCAATAATGCTAAATCTAAAATTTCACTTTCTTCATCCTCCATGTCTACTTGCACTTCCTCTATTCCTTCTATTACATTTACATTTGTTCTCTGTTTATTGACTTTTCCCAATGACTTCTGACTTTCACATGATGTATCTTCACTATCATATAGTTAGTCCTCATCTCCCTTGTCTTCTGTGATTACCTTTTTATTCTGTTTACAATCCCTCGCTAGATATCCCTTCTTCCCGCACTTAAAGCATTCACCTCTCTTTTTCCTTTCTTCAAAATCTTCTGACCACTTGTCAGACTGTTTATTTCCCTGGGCATTTTTCTTTCCCTTTTTGCCTGACTGTAACACAAAAACTTCAGCTCCGTCTTCAGCAGTGAAGACTTACGCCTTCTTTTTTTTCTTGCTATTAAAATGTCTTTCAGCATGCCTAGCATATTCAAGTAAGGCTTGTAGCCTACTTGTTCGATGATCTATCATATGCTTCATAATGAAGCTACTGATAGGTGCAATGCAACCTTTTAAAAATGCATTTTTCAATTGTTGTTCATACGGGGAATCATTTACTTGATTTTCAGGAACAGTCATACCGCTATGGTTATTAAAACATTCCAATAATCTAGCATAGTACCCATCTACTGTCTCATTTTCCTGTTGTATGCATTAGTTAATGCAAGTCCAGTCTGCTCTAGGTTTCCATTTCTCAGAGATTCGGTCTGTAAGGCCTTTCACTCTATTGTCTAGTTCTGCGTCACTATGTGGGAGTGGTTTAAAATCTGCATTACGAGGATTCCAGGTGCCACAAATCATGTGCCAATCTGGACCTATAATTTGTCTGACTACTTTTTCTTCTTCTTCCCCATTCAAGTGGTAACTCAACCTCATGCCTTGCAAATCTTCTAAAAATTTCGTAAAATTAACTTTTGGATGGGGAATTCCCTCAGTAGCTTTCCGGATATCCTCCGGTGTCCATGGCCTATATACTAAGAGAGTTGGGTCCTGCCCTGCCTGTCCTGCCTGAGGATTTGGGACCTCTATAAGTGGACACATTTCTTCCTCATTCTCATCCTGTAGGTTTCTCTCTATTTGATATGATTCTGTGTCCCCATGTGTTATACGTGTTTGGGACCTAGTTTCAATAGTATCTCTAACAAATGATTTTGGTCTCACTGAGACCTCAGGATAACGCGGAGGCAGACCAGCCTGTCCACCCGCTTCATATCCTGAAAAAGGTAGCGGAGGGGGCAGGGGTGGAGGAGCCGTTGCTATTACTATGTTATTATCTTCTTTATCTAAGAATAATGCCTTTGAATTTTTAGTCTTTTGTTCCCTACGGTTTGCTTCCTCAATCCACCTGTGTGCCTGAAGAATGCCTAATTGGCGTTGCTTTTTTGCCTGACCTTCCGCATCAGATTTAAGTTGCTTAAGGAGTTTAACCAGTGAAGGTTTATCTAATTTACCGTCGAATTCATATTTGTTAATCCACTTCATATAATACCTAACATTATTAGGACGTTGTGATTGCATATATTTTGCGTCTTCTGTTAGGGGCGGATCTTGCGATGTTTTAGTGCACTGATTTCCCATGTTAAAAGAAAATGTTACGTAACCCTTCTTATCACGTGGTACCAAAATTTCAGTTCTTTTCACAGTTTATCTAGAATAACTGCCTACCTTATTCTGTTACCCTGATCTATGACCAAATACACAGTAATTCCTTATGTCCATGATCTGTATAACAAATCTTGACAACAATATTTACTGTAACCTAGTCCCTGATCTAAAACAGAAAAAAGGCAAAAGTCTTCCTACCTGAGCCTCCGGTATTGAGCAGTCCAGGATCCGCTCTTCAGCCACAGATCAGAAAGTGGCCAGCCTCTTTAAACGACAATTCAGTCGGAGGTCTTTTCACTCAAGAAGAACCGTTTCGGTAACTTCTCCTGCGCAGTATTCGACCACCGGTACACTCTGATCTGCAGCATTCTGAGGGTTTTCCGGCTAAGAAGGACCAAACTGTTAAATAAAATAAAAGATCAATACACAGGAGGTTCAGGTTCAAAAGTTTACTAGTGTACACCAGGAGGCAAAAAACGTACAAGTACAGAATTTTGTCTGACATGAAACAGGAAGTACACAATTTTTATAGTTACTTACATTCAAGTTGTGCCCACCTTACTGACGTGGTCAGTCACAGGGCATCTACATCACTTTAGCTTACAGTGTTCTATTCATAAAATAATGCTGATGCTATATATTTTAAAATGTTTTCCTCTGGTAACAATACGGCCTTGCTAACCACCTGGTCAGACATAATGTCTTTCTGTAAAAGTTACTTCTTCAAGGTTCCAGGCTGGTTCGAATACAATAGCAGATTCAGTCTTTTAATATACCTCTTTGTTCTCCTGTAACACTTTCCCAACAGCTGTGTGTTATCTAGTAACATATACAAGAACAATCGTCCCAGCAGGAAAGAGCAGATGATTTTCATTATTTCACACATTTAATTTCCTGACCCAGCAGATAATCACTTGTGAAAAGCATAAACATTAGAACTTGCTGAGCTAGCAGCTGCCAGGGTCAGAGGCCAACTTGCAATAAGGCACACTGCAGTTTCAAAAAGCTTCTTGCAATTACATATGAATTCATTCTTTTTGTCATATCATTAATAGAATAAAATGCATTACATACTACTTTGCTTTTAAACTAGCACTTCACATATATTCAAATACATATTTCTCTAACAACACTAGAAGGAGGAAACTAGTGCAGAAAAGTGTAAAATACCGAGAAGGAAAGACATCCCTGATCAGTATCAGCAAGAAACTACGATCCCTCATAAAATCATCCAAGGCTAGCTTCGAAAGAAAAATTGCTAAGGACTCCAATGATAACCACAAAGCATTCTTTAGCTATGTCAAGAACTTAAGTATAAACTCTCAGATCTGCTCTGAGTTAGTGCAGAATGGCACAAAATACACTGAACTGACTGATATTGCCAACATTCAGGCAGACAGGTTTAGTGCAAACTTCACCCCCCTCTCACCCCCTAAAGGGCCAATAACCATACCAGAAGAATGTAGTGCCCCAGCAATCACTGACACACAGATTAAAACAGCCCTATCCAAAGCCAAAAATACAGCTTCAATGGGACCAGATGGTGTCCCAGGCTGTGTCTTACATGAGCTCCAAAATTAACTAACCCCTCACCTAAACACACTGTTCAAACTCAGCCTCTCTACAGGCTATGTACCCATAAAGTGGTGCACAGCAACAGTTATCCCACTTCACAAAGGTGGAGCCACAACAGACCCCGGGAACTATCGCCCTATAAGCCTGACTAGCCTGGTATGCAAGGCTATGGAGCGCATCATCATGGAATTCATTAACAGAGACTTGGGAAACTTCAAACATTGGACTCTACCCAGTTTGGCTTTGTTAAGGGCAGATCATGCCTCCTAAGCCTGGTGGACTTCTTTGAGACAGTTAACAAGGCTTTGGATGAGGTAAAGGAGGTCCACACAGCCTATCTAGACCTTGCAAAGGCTTTCGACACCATTCCCCATTCTGGCATTATAGACAAGCTCACTAGCCTGAACATAAACCCCTATGTCACGAGATGGGTTGCCAATTGGCTCACGGATAGAACACACACGGTGAGAGTTGCAGGCTCTAGGTCCGACTCTAAACCAATTACAAATGGTGTCCCCCAGGGCTCAGTCCTGGGACCCCTCCTTTTCGGTATATACTTCTCAGAGGTACAGGCAAGCACAGGAGGACTATGGCTGACCAAGTTTGCAGACGACTGCAAACTGGGGGCCATAATTGACTCTCCAGCTGATACAGACATCCTCCAGAAGGGTCTCACTGAGACAAATACCTGGTGTCAAAATCATGGCCTCAAGCTAAATGCCAAAAAGTGCATAGTCATCCCCTTTGGAAAAAACAAATTACCCGTGAACTACCACATACGTGGTGGTCCCCTACTTACAGAAAATGTAATAAGGGATCTGGGGACCCAAGTAGATAGTAATCTCTCCTTTGATAATCATATTGCCAAGGTGGTTAGAAAATCCTTCTATGCGGCCCATCTAATGACAAAAGGATTCGCATCTAGAACAAAAGAGGTTATTGTGCCCCTCTACTCATCACTCATCAGACCCATCATAGAGTGCAATGCCCCATTTGGGATGTACATTACAAGACACCTCCAACAGCTGGAAAGACCACAGAAGTACCTCACCAAGAGGATTACTGGCCTCAAACATATGCCCTATGCAGCCCGACTGAAGAAACTCCAGCTGTACTCAGTTGCATACCGCTTACTCAGAGGTGGTCTCTGCCTGACATACAGGGCCATGTCCAGCCCAGAACCGATGGACATGCTCCACCTAAAAAAAAACAAATCCCCAAGAGCCACATGCTCTAGGTATCTAAGCCTCACCACAATGATAAATAGGACATGCTGGAGGGATAGATTCCTGTCCCAGAGACTCCCCATGCTTTGGAACAGAATTCCAATCTACATTAGGCAGAGCCTCTCACTAACACTCTTCAAGAGAAATCTTGACGAGTGGACAGGAAACAGAAAATTTACCCCAGGGATCACTGCAGTGGCTCTGCTGGACAGAGGCACAGGGAACTAATGGCTCTGCTGGACTGAGGCACAGAGAACTAATCTAAGGGGGTGGTGAAAACCAACACATTCTAGCTAGGCTTATAGATGCCCTCGGGCAGATAGCCTAGTACTTACCTATGAACCTATAAAAGGATTTCTAACTGAATAAGATCAACTACAAGATTAGCTGAAGTTCACTGTCCTCACAAGAAAGTATGACAAAATAGATTTAACTTGTATTTTAAAGTAAGCTCTAAACAATGTGTTCTGGTAAATGCAATCTTTCAGCAGTATAGTAAGGAACGCTGCTGTAAAATTAAAAAATGAATTAATCCATTACTGAAAAATAATTTCATAATGAATAAGGAATCGGGTTTATTTAACAGATGACCAGTCCTAAAATAAGAAGTGCTTTTCAGTGAAGTGTGCAGATCCAAATTATTTTTATAATGTTCAAAGAAAGCCAGCAGCAGCAAAACTGTTTCTCATATTACAAACCACATAAGTGCATAGTTATGTACTAGGCTAGCTGCCCTTGTGGGACATTTTAAGCCTAGCCAATTTCCCTTTTTGTACTTGAATTAACCTTTCCCATTTGGTTAGAGATTGGCCTTATGCATCCCATGGTCGATTGTTATATATTACCCCTAATGAGGATAACCAGGATCATACAATATACCAAAAATACATAATTTGAGGGGACCCATGCATTAGGTAAAGCATTTAGGAGCTGCTTTTGTCCATCAGTAGTCCAAGGGGTAGTCCTGTGGTAAATTACCCATCCATTAATTCAAGTTGCACTTGAATATGGACAGGGATGAACTTTTTTTATGTAGAATAAAACAGATCTCAAAATACAAAATATTACTCGGTATGAAAATATTTTAACAATTATACAGTTTAATTACCACTGCAAAACAATGTGGTCATCAAAGACCTAAATCAGACTGAACTTATTGGCATGATTAGACTGACAGTAAACTGACAAACTTGTGTTAAAATGTATATGGTAACTGTATTCTGATTCTTTAATGAAAAACACCAATAGAGAAAACAAGCAGAAATTTAAATAAATCAAAAAACATGAGCTCCAAAAAACAAAGTACTTCTTTATAAGTTACAGCAACATCTTCACTGGCATATACTCTGTCCTGTACTGCATTTATTATTGTATGCAACATAATGAAATGAACTAGCCTTACTTCTCAGTTTCCCAGCATGCAAACTTGCTACAACTTCAAACTGGTGTCATACGTCTCAACCTATAAGAGCAAGAAATCTGGACAAAGGCAGAAATAATGGTGGGAGAAAGGCCCAAAAATAGAACACTTTTTAAATATTACTCTTACGAACTTAGAAAGTGGATAGAATAACAGATTATGCATTAGCATGCATTTTCTGAATGATATGAAGTCTGAAATCCAAATGTGTGCCATTATTTTCTGACTTCAGTCCTCAATGATTTCCCAGTGATTTGTCAGAAAACCACAATTTTATGAGAAAAAGACCAAAAATATGAGTAAAAAATGTGGACATTCTGTGAAAATCTGTACAATTCAGAGGGATGGCTGGTGTCATACATTGGACTTGTGTAGAAAAAGGTAATGTATATGTCTTTAAAATAAGGAAATGGCATACATAATATTCAAAATCACAACCCACTTAGTGGTGAAACCAGATATACCGTCTACTGGCTATTGAATATAATAACACTGTATTTGCTTAGACACTAAGGATGGCATATGAGCACTGCTCATGCACTAGAGAATTACATTTTGAGAGGTTCTATGGTGATTATATAGGCCTGAAGCCTATATCACAGCAGGCTTTTATTGGATTGGAAATATTGAGATGATTACACAACCTGTGATGCAGCCAGAAATTGTACTTTACAGAACATGTTCCCACACTGCAACATAATATTTAAAAAATAAATAACAGTAAATTAAGTGTATTTTAGGGTATTTTCTTGAACACATATCACCAGATTCCATTCATCCATATCATTTTGTGAAAATAGTTCTGTAATAAAATGCACATGTGTGGACTGATTACTTTTTGTTGCACCATGGTTGCTAGTTTCACAGCTTTGGTGAACCAGCTCAAGACCTACTGACCATAAAGTGCTTGAGTCCTCAGACTGTGTAACTTACCAGTACTCATAACTTATCTAGTTTCTTCTTCATGGTATGGAGACATGTGACTGAGGCATCAAAAATGAAGTGACATAACAGCATTAACAAATAAAGGAATTTCCCATATCACAACTACATAGTATGGGCCATCAGTGTCAGAAAAATGTGCATGATGATAATGGAATCAGGAGTTTACCAGACTAAACAACCACGTGTACAATGTCTGAACACAAATTCAGGTTTGTCTCACTGCCTTTTTGAGATATCTTTAAATGAGAAAACAGATACGTCAACACGAGTGCACTAAAAACAGCACTTCATGTGCTGATCAGGCAAAGACTCCAAGAAAGCAAGGCTGTTGATGAAGGTAAAGACATTTGCAGATATGTTACTTAACAAAGGTTTGAGTTGTGTACTCTTTTCATATCAGAGTGAATTTTTATTTATATATTTGGTTTGCTAGTTGACTAGTCATAAATAGTTTTGCTTATGTGTTAACTGTGTAAGTCCACTGGACACAAATATCCATTTAAAGTGGATCACTGTCTGGTTAAGTGACTTACTCACAGTCAACCAGTTTGTAAGAATACAAAACTACAGGATGAAGCTTGTTAGCAACTTGTAGCCATATCTCTCTAACCTAAACTGTCAGTATTGGCTGCCTAGAGTGCAGATTCAATAAACCCTAGATGGGCCGCTAAGACTGTGTGCACATCATGATGCAACAATCATATAGTAGTGTACTGTTTTGTATTTAGTAAGTGGCTTTACATGGTATGAGGAGCCACACAAACACTGTAAACACCATGGCATGCTAACTAAGCATAAGCAGCTAAACTGTATGCTAATCAACCAATCCACAATGAAGGAGCTATTCAACAAGCTGTAAAGCAACCGTGTAGCCTCAGTGCTGGTTTTATCTGATGAAGGTATGTACCCCACTTCATCACATGACCTGCTTTTGGTGGTAGCTGTTTTTTTGACACATAAAGAAAAGTCCTGCTTAGATATAACACATAAGGAAGTAGTTTCTCAGTATTACCCACTAGAGAAAAAACATTCAAATATATTCAGATATAAAAAAGGATTTATGTGGTTTTAACTATCACAGGCAGACAAAAAGTAAGGTTGGATCCAAAACCAGGGGAGTAACAATAGCAAAGCAAACCTCTGTACAGTTTTCTGTGTATGAACACAGATATGGAACTTGGCTCTCTACCCCCAAAACAACAAGCAAATGCATTTTGCTAACAAAAATGGAATTAGAACTTTCAGTGAATTGCTATAAATACTATCAAATAAACTGTCCCAAAAACATGTGTACACATTTACCACACATTCATTTTGATGCAATTGACAGTCACCCGTACCTGTGGCCAGCACTCCCCTAAAGGTGTCTATGGGATATCATAGGAGGCTAGCACCCCTGTGTCATTGACAATATAGGCCATTTACATTTCATGGAAATAACAGAAGAGTGTGAAGAGAAATAGTTGTAATATTTAACACTTGTGATGAAAGTTAATAAGGTTGTGCAACTGTGAAAGTAACAAGCCCTAACCAAAATGCCTATACTCGTCAGTAAACTTCTAAAAAGTGCATACAGATAAAAGTAGCATTTGCTGATGCATATATAAAATATTACAGTGCCAAAACAGGTGGTCTCTTCAAAACCAAACTAACAAAAAGTTTGTATATAAAAATATTTTTTCTGACATCTGAGCATATCCAGTATCTAATTGAAATATGCAAGCATACCTTATCAAGATCAGTAGTCTTCTGTGCAGATAAATCCAAAGTAATAGCAATCTTCAACTGTGTTATCCACATAAACAAGCCTCCTCACCTTCAAGTTTCCTAGCTACATGGTTACCTTTTTATAGTGTAGATTCATGGCTATGAGCACTGTGAAGATGTAAATGAGGTGTGAACTCATTAGAATTACTGAATCCCAAATTCTTGGCTCTGTGTTGCAGATGTAAACATAGTGCAGGCACTCCCTCAGTATTTGTTGCTAATGGATTGCAACTGTAAATGATTACTGGTAGGGAGAAGAAAAACACAACATCAGTTCAGACTCCTTTACTTCCAGTGTGTGTACCAACCAGGTTAGACTTACAAAGTGTACAAGTAATTGTATCAATGTTTTAAAAGTAAGTAAACAACACACATTTCACAGTTTATGTTCAGTAACATCTAACTTCCCCTGCATTGGTTGAACAATGTGCATTATTCCCATTTAATACTCTATAACATTTTAAGGACAATAATTCAAAATGCCTTACAGACTGCATGTCTCAGATTACTGCTCAGATAAGAGAAGATTGAACACCATACAGAGATAAGACAGAGCTGGGTTTCTCCAAACAATTGTCAGAAATGGTTGTGTGATCACTCATTGCACTACATCTGAAATTAATACATGTACAAACAAATCAGAAGTGTACAAGTGCCATATGTCTTGTTCATACTGTGGATTGTTTTGTACTTGCTTGTATGCACAATGATTTTCATTCTCTGCTGCAAAGTTTTTTCTGTGGCAGAAAGGGATAAGACACCCTTACACTGCATTTTGAAGGCTCATTGGTGTGAGAGTTCAAACCCAGACTTGTGTAAAAATCTTTCATGTGTGCTAACATATATTTTGCAGTTATTTTAATGGTGGATACACACAATAAATGTCATGCAATGTACTTCTGTGATAATCAGTACATCAATGACACATGTGAATCATCCATGTGTGTAGCACATCTGCTAAGCATGTTGATTCACACAGCATCTGCTATCTGTACATCAGGGTTCAAGTCTCACCTCTGTATTTGAAGGATGAAACCTAATAAACACCGATCACAAGGCTAAAACAAGCTTAGCTTTGCTTATCTCATTTAGGCGATGCTTAATAGTGCACAAACCTGGACTAATGGCCAACACAGGCAGTAGACAGAACACCTGCAGACATGATGTAGGCATTCTAAATGTCAAAAAGGATACATTGTTGCTTTTTTGCTTTCCATTGCTAAATACCACTTATTGATATTGCAGGCTGGTTAGCAAGCTGCCCTCACACCTTCAGGCATATAACACCTGCAGAGAGGAAACAGACAGTAGACAATTTCAAAACAGATACATTGTGTCAAGTGTGTTAGGTACCAGGCAAACACACTAAGTGGCCTTGCACAGTGGTTATTGCACAGAAGTCAATGAATAGGGAAATATCCAACTGTTTAACTATTTCTGTGACAGGAGTTGTACGTGTAGGGCTGTAATACAGATGGTCCTGGGTTCTAATACAGGACATTTAGCATATTTTTACTGTTGTAACAGTTCAGTTTATAGTAATGAACAGGAAAATACCCAAGTGTTATTTCAGTATTCGTGTGGCAACAGGTGTAAGTGTAGGGCTGCCATATACATGGTCCTGGATTCTAATGCAAGAAATTCCAGACATTTTTACAGTTGTTCCATTTCACATTATATTAAATATCACTTATAAGAATTTATACATAATTATAAATAGCAATAACTATGCATAGCAGTGGAGCTCATATGAATTATATGTATGAGGGATAAGACACCCTTACTGTGTTTTGAAGGTTCAGATGTATGACTGAGTGTATACTGTCTACTATGTTTCTATAAGTATAATTCTGCTATCTGGACTTGGATGGCCTTCACACTTTAATAAGATACAAATGAATGTATAAACAAGGACCTTGTCAGGTGACATGCATACATGGCTACCAGTTTAACATTTTCAAATGGCAGTCACTTGAACCAGGATGGTTGAAAGGCTGTTTTCTAGTTCTCATAACACCAAACCAAAAATAGTTCAGTCCATAACAACAAATGCTAGTGTGAATTTGCTGTTGTGAGGTTGACATTCTGCTTGGAGATCACACTACAGTGGGGATCGGGATATATACCCTTTTCCTCACTGTAGTGCAATCTCTGAGATTGTATATATACTGTAAGCAGCAGGGGATGTGGAGGGGGGCTTGCCCCCATGCAAAACATTGGTTGGAAGTCACTGGACTGCAAGGTACATTGGGTAATGTTGACAATGTTAAATATGGATGTGTCGACATTACCACTTTCATCATTTTGCCTAGGCAATGTTTTTATTTTCAGTATTTTATTTTTTCAATTAAGTCTTCTTTCAGAAATGTGATAGTAAACAATGATTAGCACCTCAGTCTGTCATCTGCATTTATAAATAACTCATGGCTATGTCTGAGAAGCACTTCTTCTGTGACAAAGATGGAAAACCACCGCTATGGAAGAAAATGTTTTGTCTCTTATGCATAGATTTGAATCCCACACTGTAAAAATCAATTTTATCAGTGTATAAAGCCAAACCAAACATGTGTCAGGTCATGAAATTTATGAGAACAGTACATGTATGCAAAGTTAAATCACCTAGCAGTTACAGCAGTAAACAACCCTTAAACAAATGACAAATGTCAGATTAACCTTCCAGTTTCCAAAACTGCTTTCATCTCTGTTTGGAACTGTTGCTGTCTGCTTAACATTGGCAAAATGTGTTTGGCGTCATTGTCTCGGGTTTGTGCACTACCAGTAAATGCAATAACATGTACTGGACTCCTTTAAAGCACCACAGACAAAGGCTTTTGCAGGAGTACTCTACTCGCTCCCAGTACAAGTCTAAGGCTTGGAATAGTCTGCCAAGGCTGTATCCCATTCAGCTGACATTCCACGCACTGGAGAACAATGTAGGTGCCACTTTAATGACCTACAAAGGTGCAAGAGGGACACCCAACCAGTGGCTGGATGATTTCATAACTAGCAAGATACCACAGTTGTGTAAGTATACTAATAAAGAACATTTATAATAGATAGACAGCTAAATATAGGCAAGCCTGGTATGCTTGATGTTCTTCTGCTCTCTTCTTTTCTTTAAACAGCTAATGCAGAACTCATCATGAATAGGGAGGCCCATGCTTAGCCTCTAAAGAGACTGAGGAAAGCAAGGTGTATGTATGCAGCACAAGAGAAGTATTATTGTAGTTTCTAAATGAAAAAAACTTTTTTCTTTTATATACAGTTGTAGCAAAGTATGCATGCATATCTTAACTGTAAAGGCAAGTATGCATGCTTCAGTCTGTAGCACAAACCAACTGTAGGAATCAAATGTAAGACTGCAGTCAGACACTGTGGATTCAAATACCACAAGCAGCAAATATAAAATAGTGCAACCCTTTAAAAATGTTACATAAATTAAATTCTCCACAAGTAGCATCAATGGCTTACTGTTAACTTCAATCTGTATATTTGGATGAAGCATATGTGCAATATCTGCACATTACAAATATTATTTTCAGCAATTCATCATTATAGTTTGTAGTTGTTAGAAAGTATACTTAAATGTAAACTTCCAGATAAAATAGTTGTATTATTGTGATAATGCATTGTATGCCACATATGATGGTACTAATTTTATCTCTTTTTTCTCTCACTCAACCCTTATCTCTCTCTTTTTTTTTCCTGTGTCTTGTCAAAATGTTTCCATGTCATCCATCTCTAATCAATTACAAAATGCTTTACAGCACAGGAAGGTAGGCCATCCCCAGTGGCTCAGCACGCCCCCACTCCACTGGCTCCTGGACTGATGCCCAGCACATCTTGGACCCACCCTGGCAGTACTACCTCTGCTGCCCCTGCACAACCTACCCCCTCAAGTAGCACTACCCTGTTGGTGCTATGGTACCCTCTGGGAGTACTGGCAGAGGTAGGATTTTATCACCTGCAAGGAGATGCCAGGGTGTTGGTGCAGAGGGTTGTGCACAGCACCAGTGGTGCACAGCTATACTAGATGGAGAGGCTACTCTCCCTCATGGTCCATAGGAGGAGGAAATCTCAAGCATGGCAGCAGCCAGTGGAGTAAGGGGACAGTGATGACAGTCCTGTGGATAAGGACTAGACTCTCACTGTCATCATGTTTGATAGGCATGGGCTTCTGTTATCCTCCCCCAACACCAATCATGGTGCCCCCAACCTTCTATGTCCCTCACCATCCCTGTGTCTTGTCTTGTTTGCCCTCCTTCCATCTGTATCCTCATCTACCCTACTTACCTGACCCAGAAATACCTACATACTTTCTCAACATTTCTCTCTTACTGAAGTTAAAAAAAGAAAAAAAGAGCACCTATCCCAAAAAAATATCATCCCATACATAGCTTTCCACATTTGCACATGTATCTTCTTGACACACTTGGTCCAACTGGCTGTACAACATGATTGCATTGTTGTCAACCCTCTTTGTTGAGATGACAGTCCAAATTCAGCTAATATTCTGTTACATATTTTCATGTTACACTGCTGAAGAAGTGGATAGCTATGGTTCTATCCCGCCTCCCTCTTGCACATTCCTATTACTCCTTTCCCTTTGTTCTTCTCCCTGCTTGCCCCCCATTTCACCACTTTCAAATCTACCCCATTTTAACACATTTAATCTGGTCAAAAAATAGAATCGTACAATATACACATAAGTAATGAAAAAAGCAACGGAGCCCTTTACATTTTGACCTCTGTGTTTGCACTGAGTTTGGCATTGCTCCTCAATGCCAAGTGATGGTGAACGACTCTTGTTTGGTGTGGTTACCTACACCCAATGCCACTTAATCACACTGCACTAATGTAACACACAATAACACACAATGAATGTAGTATAAAGAATTATTTCATTGCATTATGACCACATATTTAAAACTATTACATACACCTGGATTCAAACCCTATATCATGCGGGCTTCAAAAGAAATGTGTCAATGCATTTACACTTGCTGCCACAGAGTTAGTTAAGCTGCAGGTGTGTTTCATATACTCTATACTTGAGAGCTATCATAGTTTTAGCAGTGATGCTCCTGTTTGCTTGCCAGTTAACTATGTGCAAACAGGGAAAGTGTAGAAATATGTCTCTCGTAGGTGCAAACACTTTGTCATCCATTGCTCAAACTCGCTGCTCAGCATTGCACTATGCAAAGTGGACAATAGCACGTATTACTTTTGTTTACTATCCATTTCATCTTCATGCTATGAAACTTCATATGGAAACGCAACAAAAGGAAGGCACTATCTAAGAAAATAACACAATGCAGCCATCTGTTACCTCCCCATGCACTGCTACCTTGGCTGTCTGTACTTGTTCACAAATATATCAACTACACTACAGAAATGAATAACAAATGCTGTCTTATATATCATACATCTTTATAATGACAATACACATTCAGATTTTCCAATACTTGTAGTAATGTGGACATCTATTTGCATATAGTTTGTAAAACTATCTCTTAACATATACCTGCACATTGGAAACACAATACCAAATAGTACACATTGCACACTCATCAGTCTTGCAACATGTAGAACTTTAATATCTTGACAGTTGGACATGGCTAGCTGTAAATTTCATGCAGGCTTCCCAACATCTTCTCTCCAACATCCACTGCTGATGTCATCCACTATAATTTGTCCTGCAGCCTTGTAAAAGTCAGACTTGTACCGTGGTGCTTGCGTAAAGTATTGAGTTCTCTAGTCAGTATAATTAGATAGGTAGGGATTCTGTTCTCACTGCAGTCAACTGGTATGTGTGTGTGTGTGTGTGTGTGTGTGTGTGTGTGTGTGTGTGTGTGTGTCTCGGTCTGTCTGTCTAGTCAGAAGAGCATAATTATGTAAACTACAACCACCACTACAATCCCATGGAGTACCAATATTTTCACAGTTGCACATACCTACACATCCATTTCATGCAGGACTCCCAACATCTTCTCTCAAACATCCATTGATGATGTCATCCTTTATAAGTTGTCTGCAGCCTTGTAAAAGTCAAACTTTTGCTGTGGCAGTTGCATAAAGTACTGCATTTTCTAGTCCATGTACCTAGAAAGATAGGGGTTCTAATCTCACTGCAGTCAACTGGTGTGTGTGTGTGTGTGTGTGTGTGTGTGTGTGTGTGTGTGTGTGTGTGTGTGTGTGTGTGTGTGTGTGTGTGTGTGTGTGCGTGCATGGAGCACCAATATTTTGTCAGTTGCACATGCCTACACATCCATTTTATGCAGGCCTCCCAACAACTTCTCTCCAACATTCACTGCTGATGTCATCCACTATAAATTGGCCTGCAGTCTTGTGAAAGTTAGACTTGTCCTGTGGCACTTGCTTAAAGTAGTGAGTTCTCTAGTCTATGTACCTAGATAGGTAAGAGTTGTGTTATTACTGCAGTCAACTTGTGTGTGTGTGTGTGTTTGTGCACTTACTTGATGTTAGAGAGAGCATTTTACACCAGCATGTCAGACACTGCTATTACCATCTTCCTGTCAACAGACTATGCTGATGTCATCATCTATAGCTGTCTCTCAAGCTTGTTCTCTTAATGTCACAGGCTAGGTTAAGATTTTATTTATTTATTTAATTTACATTTATTTACCGGGAGTGTCTGACTGGGATAGTAGCCTGTTTTCAGTTGAGGCCCAGGGAGAAATGATCCAAGTATATAATATTACAACTGAACACATAAGGTTAACATGCATTTTAGTGCAGTTACTTACAGTACATATCATAAAGTAAACATAATTTCAATTAATACAATTGTTTAAAATGCTTTAGGACAAGATCTCTAGAATGAGTGACTCTTGTGCCATTAGATTTGTGGACGTGAAGCATTTTCATCAGGCAGGGTCAGAGACTGGCCTGTAGGCCAGGCACAGGTCACCTCATCCTGTGCGATACATAGTACAGTGGCAAGACATCCAGTTTATCCACATATATCATGGCATGTTTGTAGGCCCTGTATTTTCTTGTTGATAAACGTCTGTGGTCTCTCCAGCTGGTGAGGTACATGCAAAAGGGAGCACTGGACCCACAGTGTTATGGTGAAGTTTTGAGTACAGTATTGTTATAACATCCTCACACCTGGATATGATGGCATGACTTATGAGATACACAGTGTAGAAGGCTTTCCTTAAATCTGTGGAAACTTGTTGGTTGAAGGTCAGGTTGCTATCTACCTGTGATCCAAGGTCTGGCACCACTGGGTTTGAGCTTGGGGGGTGTTGTCAATGCTGTAATTAGCAGGGAATTCCACTTTGCAGAAGGCAAGTATAATGACACATGTTTGCATTTCTTTGTAGACTGTGCGGCTTTGGCACCAGTCATTTATCTGTGTTACCCCCTCCTGTAATATGTAAACATCATTGGTGGGCACAATGATTTCACCCAATATGCAATCATCAACAAACTTTGTAAACTAAAGGCCATATACTTTAGCCAGGACTTCCAAGAAATAGATTGCAAACAGTAAACGTCCCAACACAGATCCTTGTGGTATGCCACTGGTGATGGTTCTACTGGTAGAGGTTAATTCACTAAGCTTCACAGTATGTGTTCTGTAAGTGAACCAATTGGCTAACCATCTACCAATGTAAGGGTTAAACCCTTTTTTTTTTTTTAATTTCTCCAAATCTTTTGGGTTCCTAATAGCATGACAGGAATAGGACAGGAATCCACTCCTAAGTCAAAGTACGATTAAAATCCATGAAATTAGTATTGTTTCAATCTTTGATGTCAGCCAGAAATGCTTTTTGCAGCACCCACAATGCACCCAGTTATGACTTCTTCTGCAAGTCATATGTAGTTACATGTATTAGTAACATATCTAAATACGATAGTAGATTATTTTTTATAAGACCCATTGCTCCTACTCCTACTGGGACTGTCTGGGAATCTTTCTTCCACATTGCTCTCATTTCTGCCAGCAAATACTGATATTTTATGACTTTGTGTCTCTCTGTACACAAGACACTGTAGTCACTTGGTGTGGTGATTTCAATGATCCATGCTACTTTTGTCTTCTTTTCATGGACCACTATATCCAGTTTTCTAGCATCTATCTTTTGAACTGTCGGCAATGGATGATCCCATGTGATATAAACTTTATCATTTTCTATGATGCTTTGTGGCTCATATTTTCAGTGACTTTCAGCCACTTCAGTACCATAACATTTGCACAATCTCCAGTGCAACAATCTTGCCATATTGTTATGCCTTTCAGTATACAGTCCTTGTGCCATTAGTATGTCACAACCAGCAATGAGGTGTGTGACGGTTTCTATTCTGTTTTACAAAACCTATATTTGTCTGTTTCTCCCACATGTTCAATGGACTTTGTAAACCAATGTGTACACAGCCCACTATCGTGGGCCACCAGTATTAACCTTTCATCTCTTGGTTTGAATTTGCCTCTCCTTAACCATTCCTGCATTCTTTCCTGATCAACATGAGGTTCTTCCAGAAGTGCTTTATACTTACAACTATATTTATGCATTTTCCACATTTCTTGCCTTCTCATCTGGTCCTTCACCATATATTCTTTCTTTTGTTTTTAGGACATTCAGTTGCTGCCTGCTTTTTATCTACTTCTGGTTTGATTTCCATTCCTGCTTGATGCTGTTATGCTTCTGCTAGATTAAACAGAGAAGTCATCTTAGATTTATTCTCCTCATGTTTCAAAACTTTCACTATGTTTGGGAGCTGCTGGGAGAGTTTCTCAATGATACCTGAGTGGAGGATTGTGTCAAAACTCTTCATCAGATCAACATAAGCAGTATGCACTGTCTCACCTACATCCAGCCCTTTGGTGACTTTATCAAAAATGTCTACTATGTTTAATAAGCATGATCTACCCTTACCAATGTCAAATTGGGTTGGGTCTAGATTTTGAAGGTCACCTACATCCTTGTTGATAAGGTCCATGATGATTCTTTCCATGGCCTTGCAAATGAGGCTGGTCATACTTATAGGTCCATTTTTCCCAGGGTCGGTTGATGGCCCACCTTTGTGCAAGGAGATTACTGCTGCTGTTTTCTACTCCACTGGAACCAAGCCAGTTCTCAAGCTTTAGTGACAGAGGATGGTAATTTAGTCCTCTAGGTCCTGTTGTAGATTGTTTAGTAACTGATGTACACAGTACATTTATAACTGTTCAACAGCATTGATGACATGGGTTATACTTGTGACAGTATGGATTGTGCCATATGTATGCCATGCACACCTGTCAACTAGCCTAGAGTGTTCATAATGTCACATACAGGTATAGCAGTGCCCCCCTTAACACCTCCAGCAAATGTTACACTGTCTGGATGGTGTGCTTGGTTACTCACATAAATTGCTGACATCTCATAATAGTTGTGCAGGTGTGTTAGTGCAGAAACATTTATGATCACTCATAATCACATATTTTATGTCAGAGGCATGGGATTACTGGTGGTATTATTCTGGTATTGACCATGATTGTGTGTGCTACAGTTTACTATTGTCTATG
Organism: Protopterus annectens; assembly: GCF_019279795.1. Taxonomy (NCBI): domain Eukaryota; kingdom Metazoa; phylum Chordata; order Ceratodontiformes; family Protopteridae; genus Protopterus; species Protopterus annectens. The sequence goes on along the minus strand of NC_056737.1, from coordinate 372,573,327 downwards.
AGTCTGAAACTGTGTGTCCCACTTGGTGAAGATCTCTGCTGACATTACAGTCATAGTCAGACAACTCATTTTGCACAGCTTCACAATATTTAGCTAACCCCTATTGTAGATAACTTCCCTGAAGGATGTCCTCTTCATTGTACATGTTAGGATGCTCATATAACAAAGACATCTTTTTCATTGTAGTCTTCTTGTGTGAAAGTCACATAATATACATTTACACCGTGCAGTCTGTACTGTATCATGTCAATATGTGATTAGTCTTCCTCAGCTGTTTCGCCTATCCACTTTCCCTGTGGTCATTACTACAATTCATCTTACCCTGGCTGTTTATTTTAAATGACTGGCCATGTACTGTTATGGAGCATTTACACTACTTTTGTACAGGATGCCTGAAATGGGATTCCACACTACTCTGTACTGTATACACAGACCTGTAATGTGTTTGGACCATATACATTGCTATATTAATAACCTTGGTAATCATTATGGCATTCCACTCAATCTTGCACACCTAGTTTGCCTATAGGAAAACAGGTCTACATTTTTGCTGCTATCCTTGTTGCTTTACATGATATCCTGGGCAGCAACACTGCTGCTCACCACAGAACTGTACCTGTTTATGTTTAAACATGGTACACGGCATAAGTATGTAATTACCGCTGCTGCTCGCCATTCAAACATGTAAACTCCATGTAGGCTTTGTGCGAAACTTACTCAGAACTTATTGAATACCCAGGTAGGTCTTTTGACAGAGGCTGAATCTCAAGTTTTCTTTTTCTAAACACCTATTCCAACATTCAGGTTTCACAATTCTCTGTCTCATCCACCATGCAACCAAACTCTATCAGAATCTAAGAAAGCTGGCCTTGCTGATTCGTACTGAAGTAGGGTAACTGTTTTTTATGAACACTTAGCACAGTCACTGAAAGTTAGAGTGGTGATCCTTGAAGGCGAATTGCCGAGGTATCAGATTGCAGGAATAAAGAAAGTAAGGTTTTGGTGAAGTACTGGCTGGCTGTGTGTAACTGTGTTTTATGTTTATGGTATTACCTTACAGATGGTGAATGTTGGGGCTGAATAAGGAGCTTAGCTTGAATAAGGATTTAGTTGCTACCCTGGTAGATAATGGGAGTGGATAGTTATTCTCAATCACGAGAGTTATATGGAAGAGTTGTTTATGTAGTTGCATAATTCCCTTTTTTCTGTTGGCGTATTACATGGTCCTTCTTTAAAGTTTATGCATGCTTGACTCTTCTTCTTATAGGGAGCCAATAATGGTTGTATAATCCCAGAGATGCTGTCACAAAATTTATTAGCACAAGCTTCTAAATCACAACATTTAAGTGCACAAGTCCATGACCCATCATCTAGGTTGTTCTATTATATCTAGGTGAGGTTCCCTCACTAAACTATATTCTTATTATCCAGAGTTTTCTTCTTAAAACTTTAGTGTCTATGGTTATAACTAGACTACAAGATACCACCCATTTTTTTGCAGTTGAGGATGAGTGAAATACTGCTGGAACCTAACTAACATATGTGTAATTTGGAGACAACATCAGTGTGTACACTAAGACCCTACTTAGCATGGTTACAAACCTTTCTTGTCTAACTGTGGAACTGGGACTGTTCACCCTGAAATGTATGGATTTTTTATTCAAATATTGGAACATATTCAAACAAGAATGTGATCTGAAATATATGGATTTTTTTCAAATGATGGAAAATATTCTAGCTAAGAATGTGTACTGAAATGTATGGATTTTTAAAAAACTTATTGCTGCTCTAAAATGAATGTTACAAAGATGTAATTCAGAGTTATAATACAGACTTTTTCAAGTAAAGGAGAAAAAAGTGCAAAAAAAATTATTTTAAAAGTATGAACTATACACATGCACAATACATGTCAAAGATGGTTTTAATAATACTTGAACTAAAGATGCAAATTCAAGCAATTTTATATATATATATATATATATATATATATATATATATATATATATATATATATATCAAAAAAATATTCATAGACATTGCAACTCTGCATATGAATGAAGTGAATGTTGGTTCCATAGATCAGTTAAGTTTAATACTTAGTCCAATTGTTATATGGTTAATGCTGGTAGAATTTGAAGATAGTCTGTTTATTTTGATGACAGTGTCTTTGTCTATAATGTGTCAAAGAAAACAGAGGAATACATTGCAATCTGGACTGAAGTTCTTCATTTTCTGGTGATGATTGTCTTAACTATTGCTATGACAGACCATAATAAGTAGTGATCATCTTTTTTTAAGTGAAATCCATAAAGATGTTATATAAAGCCAAAGTCATATCTAAGTTCATCTTATCCATCTACAATGCTTTAAGAAAATAATTGATTTTCTCCAAAATTCACTTTAAGATAGACAGTTACAAATTATATAAAATCAGTCAGTTTTCATTTTTGTTTACATCTCCAGCACTCAGTTTTGGTGCATTTATTTATTTTACCTATTTGGAGTAATGCAATCTCTGTGAAAGCATTTCTAAACAAATATTCAGCAATACTGTGCAAGAGAACTGCCCTTCATGGATTGTAATATAAGGGTTCTGTTTTCCCGTAATATATTTATTTTGTTCTCTAATAAAATAGAGTTGTAAAATATATCATTCAGGTTATCTTTGAAATGCATCATTATCTTGTATCAGTCTGAAAAGACTGTAAAATTGGTTTTAAAGGCGTGTAGAAGGATTTTATTTTTGCAGGTTAAAAGACAGAGATGTTGTACAAGCTTAGTTTCTTTTTGCCAAAAAACTTCACATAATTTCTTGGGCATGACTCATTATTCCTTCTAGCACAAGTCAATCCAAGGAACTGAAGCTAAATTCATAAGTTATATCATTAACACATTTTAACATTGCATCTTTAAAATAATTTCCCCATCTGATAAATATTTTTATTTATTTTTAATACCTTTTCCTACTAAACAAAGATACAAAATCACTTATATCTCTAGACTTAAAGTTTGCCCATGAAGCTCAATAATTACTTTACTTATGAATAAATATAAAAAAAACACTGTTGAGGAAATAAAATTATGCTAATTACAAAGGAACCTTGGATGTACTGTCCTAATCTTGCTTAGTTCCTTTTTAAGTTCTTTTGATCAAAAGTAAATGTCCCTAATTTAATATAAGCTTTATTAACTTTGTATATCTGTCTAAACAGGGGGTTAACATTATCTGAGAAACCAAGGACATTCAAGGTCTCAAATAATTAATTCCAGTCTACTGAATCAAAGGTTTTTCTATGTCTAAGCTAATAAAAGATGTCCCTATTTCATTAAATTTTCAAAAATCTATTAATGTTAAAATCATTTTAATATGGTCTTGGGTGTGTTGTTTTGAATTGAACTATGTTTGATCTTCATTATGAAGAAAATAGTAAACATCATTCTTCCCACATTAATGGGCACAAGAACTTTGCAGTCTACCTTCAAAGAACAAGGCTCTATGGAGTGAACATTTTTTAATCTTCTCCTTGTTTAAAAATTGGAGAAATCATAGAGTATTTCCATGGTGGGGGAACAGTAAATTTGTTTTGTACCTCTACTAAAGTAGAAAGAGAAAAGTGGTTCTTTTGTTATGGAAGATGAACCACTCCATTTATGTTAGGTTATGTATTTGTTTTTAGCTCTTTTATCTTATTGAGATCATATGAATAAGCTATAGTTTAAGTAACTCATTATTATAGTTTTCTGATATGTTGGGCATTATTAATTTAACAGTTAAACTTCTAATTTTATCTCTAGAAATGTGTACTTCACTATCTAGATGATTTAAATAAGAGTAATAGTTGCTAAATCCAGTTAAGATTTATTGAATCACCAACACTCCTCTTCTTCCTCCAAAATAAATAAATACAACTCTGACCCAATAAACCACCAACTGTGATTTACAAAACAGGCATCAAGTAAAGCAAATTTTCTTTATTCTTTTCTAGCGCTTTGGTGTTTCCACCTTCAAGGAATATCAAACAATGAAAAATACAAAGTACATACTCTTATATATCATACCCAATTAGTAACACACACACACTAATTGTATAATGAGTTCCCCTTTTAAAGCAAACATTTCCAGTTTAACTCATTATTTAAACCAGTAGGTGTCAAAGTTTTATATTTCAAAATAAAAATACTTTCTTTGTTTAATAACTTTTGTTTCAATACATTTTCATCATTACCTAAACATTTCACAGTTTCTAAAATAGTACCTTGCAACAAAGTTGTATCACTATTATGGTACATTCTAAAATGTGAAGCAATTATTTTATCTTCCCTCACATTTTTAACATCCCTAATGTGCTCCATGAATCTGATGCGAAATTCCCGTTTTGTTTCCCCTATGTAAAAAAGTTCACATGGACATTTTAGTGCATATATCACCGCTTTACTTCTACATGTGTAGACATCTCTAGGTTCAAACTTAACCCCATTTATACTACCAAAAGTAGTAACAATATTTGCACAAACACTACATCTGTTACAACATAATGTGCCTCGATTTAAGAAGGTTGTTGGTATATCCATTTTTGGCATAGAGAACTTTCCATGTACTATCATATCCTTTAAATTTCTTCCCCTTTTATAGGAGAAGAGCGGTTTCTCACTTAGAATGTTTGCCAAAAGCCTATCTTCCATTAGATATTTCCAACAATATTCTATTAAAGTTTTTACTTCCTCACTTTTAATATTATAAACAGACACATAATAAATTACATTTCCTTTTTCCTTATTTTGTTTATTGTATCCTCTCACCTGATGTATATTCCTTTCCCTATATCCATTTACATTTCTACCTATGCCTATCCCATCCCATATTCTAGTTTGGGCTTGTTTTAAAATAACCAGATCTTAACCCCTTTTATTGGGTCAGAGTTGTATTTATTAATATTTCTTGAATGTCTGCAATTATTTTGCCATTTTGATTACTTTATCTCTGTAAAATGATAAGATCTAGACATTATTTTAGACTTCTTCATTTCATTGTGCATGCCTCTAGGAGGCATTGAGTATGACACTAATTTCATTTTCTCTAATTTTATGTGATAAAATGTCTTTATACTTTTTTAGTAAATCAATCAAATCAAATTTAGATTAGTCACCTTTTTGGATAAGTAAGGATATCCAAATGAAGCTTCAGCTGAATATCTTGTAGATCTTTTCACCATTATTTTATCTTATTCTTGCACCATGCAAGAGACTTACTATACATGTAAGCTTAGAAAGAATACCAGATCATAATTTTGTGTACTTCTTTCTTTCTATTTACAGCCATAAAAGTCAATTTCCATTGAATACTAGGTTTTGAAGTAGTCTAGATCAACAAAATAAGAAGGTATTATATTAATTGTGGGAAGAGGCTTGAAATTTGTTGATATTTTTAATTAAAGAATTGTGATAGGAAGGGGCGGGACTTTATTTTGCAATTAATTATTTAGGTATGAGATCATTTGTGATGTATAACTTGTCTCTTCTGGTTTGGGTATAAAAAGCAAATGAAAAGCAAGAAACTTTTAATAAAACATTATCTTTTAAAAATAAGTATCTCTATGATTTACCCCCATTTCTTTAGAGCTTTGGCAGAAGGTGTTAGTCTTAGATCTCTTGTAGTACCTATTTCTTTTTGTCTAAGATATAATTAAAATCCCCTACCAGTATCAAGGTTCCTTTTAAATTATGTAGAATAATGCCCGCATTTTTTTCAACTTTAATGCCCATTCTTGGAAACCAGTACACGTTAGCCTGTGTCCTTACTGTATGATTATAATGTAAATACACTGCAGATAATAAGCCATCTTTGTCTTCTTATTTGTAAAGAATTTCATGTATTATTAGATTTTTTTCCAAGAAACCATAACCCTCACTTTATTGATTTGAATTTAGTATGAGTTAATATTTAGTAGTTATTAAACTTCTAAATTTCTTGACTATTTTAGTTAAAATTTGTTTCTTGTAAAATAGTATCTGTGGTTTAATGGCATTATAATATTTTTAAAATGATCCTGTCTTTACCTTGTTATTTAAGTCATTGATATTTAAGGATGAAAATATTTAAATCCATATAAATTTAAATGAATGATTACTAGAATAGAAAATAATATTGAAATTATTTTTAATTGAGTCTGAATCTTCATTAGCGAAATTATTTTTTAATAGGTTCATAGGTAGATACTAGGCTATCTGCCCTAGGGCATTTATAAGCCTAGCCAGAGTGTATTTGGCTTCAGCCTCCCTTTTAGATTAGCCTACTGTGCCTCTGTCTAGCAGGGAGACAGGAGAGATCCCAGGGGTGAATTTGCGATTTCCCATCCACTCGTCCAAATTTCGCTTGAAGAGGGTCAGCGAGGGGCTATGTCTAACTTAAATTGGGATTCTATTCCAGAGTGAGGGGAAATGAATCTGTCCCTCCAGCATGTCCTATTTATTTTTGTGCTCAGGTTTAGGTCCCTGGAGCGTGTAGCTCTAATGGACTTGGATTTTTTGAGGTGGAGCATGTCCATTAATTCTGGGTTTGACATGGCTTTGTAAGTCAGGCATAGATCGCCTCTGAGTAGGTGGTAAGCAACTGAGTAGAGCTGGAGTTTCTTTAGTTGAGCTGCATAGGACATCTGTTTGTAGCCCATGATCCTCTTGGTGAGGTACGTTTGGGGTCTCTCCAGTTGCAGCAGGTGTCGGGTAAGGTACATCCCAAAAGGGGCATTGTATTCAATTATGGGCCTGATGAGTGACAAGTAGAGGGGCACAATGACCTCTCTTGATCTAGATGCGAACCCTTTCATGATAAGGTGGGCTATATAGAAGGTCTTTCTAACCACTTTGGCAACGTGATTATCAAAGGAGAGATTACTATCTACGTTGGTCCCCAAATCTCTAATTATTTCTTCCAGATTAATGGATTACCACCTATGTGGTAATTTGTGGGCACCTTGTTTTTCCCAAAGGGGATGAGTATGCACTTTTAGCATTTAGCTTGAGGCGTGGCTCTGGCACCAAGCATCTGTCTCTGTGAGACCCTTTTGGAGGATGCTTGTGTCAGCTGGAGATTCGATTATGGCCCCCAGTTTGTAGTCATCTGCGAACTTTGTCAGCCATAATCCCCCCGTGTTAGCCTGAACCTCAGAGAAGTATATACCGAACAAGAGAGGTCCCAGAACTGAGCCCTGTGGGACGCCACTTGTAACTGGTTTGGATTCGGACATGGCACCTGCAATTCTGACCATGTGGGTTCTATCTCTGAGCCAGTTTGCAACCCATCTTGTGATATAGGGGTTGATATTTAAGCTGGTAAGCTTATTTATGATGCCCGAGTGGGGTATTGTGTCGAAGGCTTTTGCAGGTCCAGGTAGGCTGTGTGGACTACCTTGCCCTCATCTATGGCTTTGGTAACTGTTTCAAAGAAATCAACTAGGTTTAAGAGACAAGATCTGCCCTTAACAAAGCCGAATTGGGTAGGGCCCAGTGTCTGGAGGCTCCCAATGTCTTTGTTTATGAGTTCCATGATAATACGCTCCATAGCTTTACAGACCAGACTAGTCAGGCTTATGGGGCGATAGTTTCCGAGGTCCGTTGTGGCACCACCTTTGTGGAGTGGGACCACTGTAGCTGTACACCATTCTTTGGGTACATATCCTGTAGTAAGGCTAAGTTTGAACAGTGACTTAATGTGAGGGTTCAGTTCTTCTTGGAGCTCGTGTAAGACCGTCCGGTCCCATAGATGCTGTGTTTTTTGCTTTGGAGAGGGCAGCTTTCACCTGTGCATCTGTGATGTCAGGGAGGTTACATTCAGTTGGGATAGGCATTTGCTCCTTTGTGGGGGAAGGGGGGGAGAAGTTTGCGCTGAATCTGTCTGCCAGGATGTTGGCTATGTCTGTAGGTTCAGTATATTTTGTACCGTTATGCAACAATTCAGAGCATATCTGGGAGTTTCCGCCCATATTCCTGACATAACTAAAGAAGGCCTTGTGATTATCTTTAGTGTCTAGGGCAATTTTTCTTTCAAAACCGGCCTTTGATGATTTTATGAGGGATCGAAGTTTCTTGCTAATACTGATCAGAGATGCCTTCCCTTTTTGGGATTTTGCTCTGTCATGTAGTAGCTTCCTCCTTCTGTTGTATAGCTTATTTATGGCCGGGGTCCACCAGACCGGTCTCCTGTTTTTGGAGGAGTGAGTCTTGGTTTTATTTGGGATAGCACGATCCATGCATTCCTGCAGGTGCTCATAGAATGCATTTGTAAAGGATTCTGTGGATTGGGCTGTATTATCCTCTGGCCCAGGGGCTTTGAAGGATTCCACCTCAGTCTTGAGAAGTGCAAAGTTGGCTTTTGAGAAATTCTTTACAGTGATTTCCTCGGCTGGGGGTGGGGACAGGATATGGATGTCCAGGGAAATTTGTTTATGGTCTGATCTTACCAATGAGGGGTTTACCTCTGGTGTGGAACATAGAGTCCCCATGTTGGTGATGACCAGGTCCAATATGTTGTTCCCTCTTATGGGAGTGGTGACCAGTTGTTCCACTGCGTTAGAGTTTATAAATTTAAGGAACCGTTGGGCAAGGGTGTTTGGGCTTGAGTAGTTTTCCCAGTCAATGTTTGGGTAGTTGAAGTCACCCAATAACATAGTGTTTGGAGAGACCTTCATATTCTCCAGTGTTCTCAGGAATGCCAAGTGGGGTTCCTGTAATAGGGAGGGTGTTCTGCAGCAGGCTACAAACTGAAAGACAGTTTTGCCCGCTGTTAGTTGCACATGAAGAAAAGGTTACCATTATGCTAGGAAAATGATGTAAATATGACAATTAGAAACGTAACCTGCAATTCCTAAACATGGAATCAACAATTACTAATTTGACAGGGACAAAACAGTCAAACTACCTACAGATCTAACAAGAATAGCCAAAAAAGACCAGATTTCTAAAATGAAAGCTGGAAAAAATAAAGAGCCTCACATACTCTAATGAACTTACCAAATATTATGTGGTAAAGAAAAATAGAGTTTTTGTTAGTACTGTACTGTAGCTTGATGCATCAAATACATACAACAATTTCATCTAGTGCTTACTTTATATAATGCATTTTGATTACTGAAATGTAAATAATATCCTACTTAAATCCGATAATCTGCCGCTACTGATGTAAGAACCTGCACAGTCAGCTAATGATCTCCAGACTGTATATGCTCTGTAAAGATGGTTAGTAGTAGTGATGACAACTTGCTAGTATATATTTCATTCTTTAATAGTATTTAAAAGGTGTCAAGTAAAACTAGAACAGATAAATAGATGTTAGACAGCTAGTTGTACTTGACTAAGACACTTACTCAATGGGAATCTTTAGAGTGGAGTTTTTCTACAAAAATGTTATCTGTTGTATGGTGACAAATAGGTCATTCATTAGTCATTACAGGCAGGCCAAGTTTGTAATATGAAACAACAATTTTCTTTTCTTATCTCAGCTATAAATGACTATGTTAATTCAAAATCATAAATTGGAGATCATTAACCTAGATTGCTTAAATCGCAAAATATTGTCCTCCATGTAATCGTGTGTCTTCAATTTCTTATGTGTTTTTACTTCTTTGATGTCCTAGCATTTGCACCTGTTTTTATACAATTATGCTGTTTCTTATGGTCCAGATCATGACAAATGAGAATCCTCAAACTAGACACAAGTGATGTAAAACAGCATAAAAGATAAATAAATGTATAAAATGGGTTTCAAATATCCCGCACTCTCAATGTGAGGAAGTGTTAATTCCAGTGGTGCAACGGTTAACATTGTTGCTTCACAGCAAGAGGTTCTCCAGTTCGACTCTCAGCTGGGGTGCCTTCTGTGTGGAGTCTGCATGTCCTCCCTGCATTCACGTGAGTTCCTTCCAGGTGCTCCAGTTTCCTCCCACATTCCAAAGACATCCACCTGGACCATTTTTCCCTGAGTCTGTACTGAAAATGGGCTCTGTCCTAGTTAGATTTTCCTGGCAAACAAATGTTAAATAAAAATAAAAAATAAAATAAAGTAGAGATATGAGAGATACCTTTAAATAAAATATTAACTATATAGAAGTCCAAAACAAATCAGCTGTGTAGACAAATCAGTACTCCAGCAAAGAACAGATAATGAAAAAACACATCAAGAGCACCAAACCACAGCAGATAAGATGTTTCACAAGTTTTAATTCAAGGGTGAGCTCTTTCGCAGCCAAGCTGCTTCATCAGACGTCTGATGAAGCAGCTTGGCTGCGAAAGCGCTCACCCTTGAATTAAACTTGTGAAACATTTTATCTGCTGTGGTTTGGTGCTCTTGATGTGTTTTTTCAAAATATTAACTATCATATAGTTTCTCCCCCACCTGGGAAGTCAGGAAAGCATTCCACTCTTGTATTTTATTTTTTAATGAAAAGGGGATTGTCAGTGGACCAACATAGGACATTTCTACTCATACCCAGCATACCCAACATAATTTTCTAAAAAATACAGCCTTCCTTTACCAAAATATAAAAATAGTATGCATTAAAATCTAAACAGTAAGCCTGAAAATATAGTCAAATGAGCCTTGCACTTAAATATAATAAACATGAGTTATTCTTATAGATCAAGAGTTAATTTTAATTTATAAAGTAAGATATATACTCTGATATCAAAGTGTGTAAGTAGAAGGATATTTACATATTCATAAATTCCCCCACGACAGATAAAGACATTTATTTCCCTTTATTTGCCTTGTCTTTCCTTGCAAGAGATTTTCCTGAAAACCACACCCCGGAATGACTGACACCACTATGTCAAGTTGTTAGATGATAGTGGCTCATGTAGGTAAGAGAATGGAGAACAGACTAGTGTAACATATCACTCAATAGAAACAATTGCAATTAGTGAATCATTCAGAAACTCCTTACTGAGTCCTGTCTTGCAGCCAAGCTAGTAAACAAGCATCAGGCTACTCAATCACCAGTAAGTAACGTCATATTTTACCCAACCAAAGCAGTTTAGTTATAAAATTATTGATAAACCATCCACCCTGTGACTATTACACAGCCAGCAGAGTAAGTAATTTAAATCAAGTGTCATCCAGACCCCAACCAAATAATAAAGGTCTGGAACCTACCTCATCCAGTGAAGTGCCTCCATTCAAGCCTTTCACCAGACCATGTAAATGTGCAATAAAAGAGAGGTAAAACTCCTAGAATGCACAGAATTAATATAAGATGTTCCATCCATTATTTTTAATTTATATTTTATTTTTCACCTCAAATTTGTTACTGTTATAGTGAGGTGCAGCTGTGAGCAGAAGCTACCGCATGTAAATGTAAAGGACATCAATCTTTTTAGGGTCACTTTCAAAACTGGCATGTAAATCGGAGAGATGACTTCATTAATTACTTCCCATTGTACAAGGTTAGGTTGGTGTACTTTTTATACATAGTTGCATATTGTTTGTGCGACTTTCTCATATAATTTGACTCAAGTTACTAGCTATTTTAATTAAATTAAATTCTGTGGTAACTGATTTTGATTATTATTTTTTTTAATTCTTTAATCAATTGTAGCTGAAAATAGATTCCTTAAACAATTATACCATTGATGATTTGCTAAATCACAAGTATCTTACACAGTGTACTAAATGCTGGGTATATATAAAGGTAACACTTGATTACATTGGTGACCTGTGTTCCTGCTGTCAAATGTTGAATGATTTATTTACTATTAATAATCTAGTTTTGCTGCTGATGATTGCATTTGTGCAATTGGCACAGCTTGGAAACTGTTACTAGATATATTAATGACTCTGCTGATGAAATAAATAATACTAGTCAAAGTACAAATAAAGCCCAATTAGGAAAGAAAGTCTCCACTGTCAGTAAAGCTCAAGTTTTTCTTCAATTAAACATGATACTACCAATGACAACCTTGGATACTACTATTCCACAATCTGAGGATTCAGAGCACGTAAAACAAAAGAAAAAAAAGGAAGACGTTCACAACAAATAATAAGGAAGAACAATACACTGATTAAGCATATAATGCAAGGAAAATGTGTACTATGCTTTGTTATGTAACACACAGATAACAGAGAATGATAATATTCAGTCTACAGAAAATTATATTTTTCCAACAGGGAAGGTAGAAAAAAGAGGGAAGGAGCAGGCTTAAAGAAAGAAATCAAAACCGAACTTGGAATGACTGAAGAATATGACTGTAAGAAAGAAGAGGAGAAAGAAAAAAAGACCCTGGCAACATCACTGAAGTTGTAGAAGTACAAAGACAGTTGGATGAGAATTGTATGCTTGCAAATGAAATAAGCAATGAAAACACTGAAATTAATAAGACTAATAGTAATAAAGATCATTCCTTTGTAACAACCAATAGAGCAGACATTACTGACATTAGTGAACTGCAAGAGGGAGATTCCACAGATCTAATCAGAAATGATATGCTAGGAATTAGTAATACAATTATTAGAGGAACTGACAGATTTGCAGAGGGGATAATGTACATCAAATAGTTTTATGCCTCCTCGAAGCAAAAATATAGGATGTAAGTAAGGACTTAGAGTGCCTTTATATAAGGAAGGATGTAGCTGTTTTTATTCATGTTGGTACAAATGATCTCATCTTCAAGTACTCTCTGACTGTTGTAGGGAACTTACAGGCCTCTTAGGTAAAATAGCTTATACACGTGTTAAGACATTTTGTTTTCACAAATCACATATAGAAAGGAGAGTCAGGTGAGTCTGAATGAAAAGAATTGTGGGGGTAAATACCTACATGAAAAAATGGCCCATTTTAAAAAGTGGAAACATGTAGAGGACCCACACCTAATTTTGAGCACACATGTACTTAACACAAAATGTTATGCATACCTCTCAACTGTCCAAATTTTCACAGACTGTCCAGATTTTTGCCTCATGTATTTGGTCTGTTCCTCATAAAATTTGTGGTTTTCTGAAAAATCACTGAAGATTGAAGTTACTAAATAATGACTTGTATTTGAGTTTCAGACTTCATATCCCTCCGAACATGTATGCTAACACAGATTCTGTTGCTCTGGCAACTTTCTAGGTTTATAAGATCAATATTTAAAATGTGTCTCTATTTTTTGGCCTTTGTCTCCCATTATTGTAGGCTTTGTTTAGATTTCTGGCAGTGAAAGGTATGATGTTATTCACTTGTTGAGATAAGCAAAGAGAATTTTTTCAGGAGATATATTGCAACATTTGACTAACGCAAGGCAGGATTTTTGCCAGGTCAGAAGTTTAACAATAAAAGAAATAGCAACATTTGAAATATCTGTGCTTGTTGCTAATGTTAGGAGCATTAGTAATAAAGACTTTTGTTGGAAAATTTACATTCCCAAAAGATTAATGTTGTTTGTGAAACATTGTTAAATGACAATAGCTGGAAACTAGGTCTGGCAGGGTATGAATGTTTTTACTGTAACTGACATTCTAATAAAAAACGCATTTGGAGCTGTTAAGATAGGGATTAAATATTGTTATGAGTCCTCTGACTATTGCAAGTTCAATGATAATACTGATACAGTAGATTGTGTAACTGTGACAATAAATACAACCAATGTACAGATGATTGTTTGAGTGTATAGACCACCAAAATCAATTCCAGATGAACTAGAGGAATTCTTACATTTCTTGCATGAAACATGGGAGGAAAAAATAATAGTGGCTGGGAAATTAAATTTACTAAAAACAGACTGGAATAATTCTGATTCAACAGCATTAGTATTGATATTATTTACAATATATTTTATGAACAACAATAGCTTCAGATTGTAAAACACCTATCAGGGAAGGGAACATTCTGGACATGGTTTGTGTTCCTAAAGTAATGACTGTTACTTTGTGTAAAGTTTTACCACCATTGATGTACATTGATCATGGAGTTATAAAGGTTAAATAACTAAGTAATTCTGCCAAACAGAAATCTAAACCAATGCACAGAAGATTATTAATAAACTATATGGAAATAAAACTCTCATTAAGTAAAACTAATTGGAGTGTTGAGTTCAGTGAAAAAACTGCAGAAGGAATGTGACAAGTTTTGAAAGAGAAATTGTTTGAATGCAGAAAATCAAAAGAAAAATCTTTAACAACAGGATGTAGGCGTACAAGGTCAGGAGGATATATTTCCATAAGAAAAAGAAGATACTTAATTAGGATGAGTGACCAAAAATATAAGAAATGTAAATGTGGTCAAATTATAATTTTGAAAACTGAAATAAACAAACTGGACAGACAAATTAAACATAGTGTGAGACAAGATCAAGAAAAAAATGAAGAAATGTATATAAAGATATTGAGCATAATTGGAAACCATTTTATAGATACATAAGATGTGTTAGGTAAAAAGATTTATACAATGATAAACTGTTTGTAGATTCTAAAATGTATTCTCAAACAGACAGTTGATATATTTACAAAATCTTATGCAAACCAGTCTGGCTCCATAAAGGGGTAATAAATTATCTTAGTAACACCCAGGTAACTTCATATACTACAATTAAATTAGAATATATTGACAATGAACTATGCCAACTTGACTGAAACAAAGCACATGGAGGAAACAGGATAAGTAATACTGACCTGAGAATGCTTCAGCATGAATTTACAGTGCCATTATATTTGCTATTCACTAGGTCATTTAAGTATAGGGAGATTCCTTAAGATTGGAGACATATACTTGTTAAAATTATCTTTAGGTGAAAGGCAAATAGCATAAATCCAGAGTCATACAGCCCATATGTTTACTTTCTTGCCATGCAAAAATAATGGAGAAGATTATTTTGGCTATATTATTGCAGAACTGGAAAGGTAGACACTTGAAACCATATATCAATTTGCATATGTAGAGACTAGATCTATAACTAGTTGTATCATGATGCTCTATAACAATATAATAGCCATAAATGAAATATTATGCTGTGATGTAGTTTATATAGACAACTTTAGCCTTTGATGGTGTTATATACAAAATACTGAGCAAAAAATGTGAACAACTAGGTATTGATGTAATCTTCATAAGATGGATGGCTGCATGGCTTACAAATAGGACATGGCAAGTATCATATGGCAATTAGACAGGTGAAAGTCTAGGTTATAGTCAGAGTGTCCTAGATGGCTCAGTCCTAGGCACATATATGTTTAGGTTGCATTTTTCAAAATCTGTCTTTTTCATCTGATGTGTTTTACAGTCTATATGCAGATTACGTATATCACAGAAAGAGCATGTCAGCAAAAGAACTAAATTGACTATCTGGGCACAGGAGAGCAAATGCATCAAGAACAAAGCATATGAGATTTGGAATACATAGACTGAAGAGCATACATTTAATGCAGCATACAGTGATTGCAATTGTAGATTTATTAAAGACCTGGGTATATGAGTAGATCCAGCTTTTAAGGTTTTCTAATCATATCAACCCATAATTGGATAATGATAGTCATAGAACTATAAGTTATACAGAAATATTTATATAAAGTCTAGGAAATCGGAAATGATGGAATCATTGTTTGTAAGTTACATTACACCCAGCCTAGAGTATGAAATAACAATATGGAAACCTTATAAGGAAACAAGCATGAGTAATTGTAAATAACACAGCAGTAATATACCAAGGGCATCCGTGGATGTAAAAATTTAAGTTATTATGAAAGACTAAAGTTTCTGAACTTGTAAAGTGTGTCATATAGATATTTAAGAAGATACATTATTCAGCTGTATAGAGCATTTAGAGACAACTGCCTCTGGGAATGTTTGGGGTTATCAAAAAAAGTACAGATTCATTAGACAACCTATGTAGAAGATTATATAGGAATGAGAGATGTACTAATTGGTTCTCTGACAGGAGTCAATGATGCATGGAACAGGCTACCAATTAGATATTTTTAAGAGTAACTTGTACAATTATTATGGAAATGACTGATTTGTTATATTGACAGTACTATTTCCTCATTAAGAAAGTACAAAAAGTTTGTAATTATAGACCTTGATAGAAGCAGAGAATTTAATGAAGAATGTTCACCTAAAGAGAAGCAAGCACTCTCAATCAAATCTGAGACATCCTCTTCCAAGTCTATAAAACAAGGAATATAGGTAGTAAGGAAGAAGATCATATTTTTGACATCTGTGTGTGTGTTTTGTTTGGGGGGGGACCTAATATTCTTAACTTCCACTTCAGATTTTCCAAATTTTCCAATTTGTTAATTAACCACTTGTTTTGTTTCCATAGAAACTCAGTTTGTGTTTAATTTTCTTTCAGTTTCCCATCTCCATGCGTTAGTGAAGTTTCTATATCTTGAATGTGTGAATGTTTTTTCCATCATGCCTTTAAGTAGCTCAGTTTGTCTTAAACAATTTTTAATGGTTGTCAAGCTTCTTCTGTAAAATATTAATCATCAGTGAAAAATCCTGTTCTGAAGTCATCACCTGTCCAATGTCCTTCTTTGACACAAGGAAACATTATTTATATATATTCAAACATTTGTGCATCTGTCCTGTTATTTACTGATTTAAAGTATTTACAGCTAGATGCTGTATTATATGCAAAGCATTAAAATCTAAGTACTACTTTTAGCTTTAAGTATTTGAAATTCATGAACTTTAATTTGACTGTAATAGCTTAAATAATTTCCTGTTTTATGTCTGATTTTAACACATTGAAGAGGCTCTTATTTGTTTTCTTTTTTAAATAAAGTATTTCTTCTATCTTTTTCAGTACTGGATTAATTTATTGTTTGGCTGTTTGCTTCTCCATGTTGTATTTCAGGGTTTTATGTGCTGTTTTTATGTCAAATTTGCAGAGTTCCCATGATGACTTGATAAACTTTCTTCCAAAAAAGTTAGTTAGAGATTCAACTTAAACCTGGTTAGAAGCTGCATTAGACAAAGTACCTGAAATAATGGAGTCAGAACATAAAAAAGGTGTCCCTTGATTATGTGTGGGAACATACTTACATTGGTGTGTTTGGATCCTAAAGAAACTATACAAGCATGGGTTAATATTGAGATTAAGAAAAGAAAAGGAGTTATGCCATTAGTCAGCCACCATGCCATCTGTCCCGCTTAGGGCTGCGTAAAACAAAGTATGGCCATAGGATACATCTCTTCCCCAGCAAAGTACTACATTCTGCCAGTAGGTGAGAGTAACATGTTAAACATGCAACATTGGAACTGCATCTAGACAGCTTGGAAAGGTTACTAGGGTGATGCATTGGTGTAAAGAGACAACTGAAAGCTCAATATTAGCTTTAAAGAAAGCATATTGAAATCAATTATATCTGGGGACAGATGTAGACATTAACTCTAGAAAAATCAGCTGGACTAAAAATTGGTTTAGTCAGCTACTTTGTTTCCTACTTGACAGGAATAAGTAATAGGTTCTGAGGGTTTTTGGATTTTGTTGAGCATAAATAGCATCACTCATAAATAAGACAAACTGTGAATGCATCAAAGAATAGAGAGGAGTAGAAAAGCTTTTATATGAGAAACTTGTAGTAATAAGGATTTTAACCTGATAGAAGAGTCTAGGCCTGCAGAAACAAATGGGAAGAATATGCAAGATGTATAGACTGTAGCACTAGGTTTGGAGAGGTCTGTTAAGTTTGGAAATGCACTCTGGACTTTATTTCTTAAGATGCTGAATGGGTCTCCACTAGTGCACACTATGAAATGACAAATGATAACTGCAGCCATGTTCTGCTTTAGTGCTTGTCACTGAAATGTTACAGTTATGTAAGATGAAAGATCGTAACATTTTTGACTAATTTTATGTCTAAGCCACAGGGAATCTACATGCAAAATGTGTATTCAAAGACCAGAAATATCCAGTTAAATGATTTCAGTTTAACCTTCCCCAACAGCAAAATAATAAAAAAAAAAAAAACCTACATAGCACGTACCCATACCTCTCAACCTATTAGCCCAGTAATTTTGGACAAAGCCAAAAAAATAGGGGGGGGGGATAAAGGCCCAAAATTAGGGACAGATTTTAAATACTGCTTTTATAAATATAAGAAAGTGCTAGAATAAATTAGCTTTGACCTCTAAGAAGTAGATGCTAGAGGAACAGGCTCAGCACAGAGTGCTGAAGGACTCCACTGATAACTGGCCTCTTTGTAGAGGTGGCCTCACAGATCCTAATCTTTTTGGTCCAATCTCTGAGCCAGCTAGCTATCCAGCATATCATAAAGGGGTTTATACCTAGTTATGGAAGTTTGCTGAAAATGCCCAAGTAGGGTATTGTGTGAAGGATAAGGCATATGAAGAGTTGTATAAAAGGTTGGACACTAAGGAGGGAGAAAAGGACCTGTACCGATTGGCTAGACAGAGGGACCAAGCTAGTAAAGATGTGCAGCAGGTAAGGGTGATAAAGGATAATGAGGGAAACGTACTCACAAGTGAGGAGAGTGTGCTGAGCAGATTGAAAGAGTACTTTGAGGGGCTGATGAATGAAGAGAATGAGAGGGAGAGAAGGTTGGATGATGTGTGGATAGTGAATCATGAAGTGCAGTGGATTAGCAAGGAGGAAGTAAGGATAGCTATGAAGAGGATGAAGAATGGAAAGGCTGTTTGTCCAGATGACATACCTGTAGAAGCATGGAGGTGTTTAGGTGAAATGGCAGTGGAGTTTTTAAATAGATTGTTTAATGAAATCTTGGAAAATGAGAGGATGCCTGAGGAATGGAGAAAAAGTGTTTTGATACCGATTTTTAAGAATAAGGGTGATGTGCAGAGCTGTAATAACTACAGAGGGATTAAACTGATCAGTCACAGCATGAAGTTATGGGAAAGAGTAGCTAGGTTAAGAAGGGAGGTGATGATTAGTGATCAGCATTATGGTTTCATGCAAGTAAAGAGCACTACAGATGTGATGTTTGCTTTGAGAGTGTTGATGGAGAAGTACAGAGAAGGTCAGAAGGAGTTGCATTGTGTCTTTGTGGATTTAGAGAAAGCATATGACAGGGTGCCTAGAGAGGAGTTGTGGTATTGTATGAGGAAGTCGGGAGTGTCAGAGAAGTATGTAAGAGTGGTACAGGATATGTATGACGGTAGTGTGACAGCGGTGAGGTCTGCGGTGGGAGTGACAGATGCGTTTAAGGTGGAGGTGGGATTACATCAAGGATCAGCTCTGAGCTCTTTCTTATTTGCAATGGTGATGGACAGGTTGACAGACGAGATCAGACAGGAGTCCCTGTGGACTATGATGTTTGCAGATGACATTGTGATCTGTAGTGAGAGTAGGGCACAGGTGGAGGAGACCCTTGAGAGGTGTAGATATGCTCTAGAGAGAAGAGGAATGAAGGTCAGCAGGACTAAGACAGAATATATGTGTGTGAATGAGAGGGAGGATAGAGAAATGGTGAGGATGCAGGGAGTACAGGTGGCAAAGGTGGATGAGTTTAAATACTTGGGATCAACAATTCAGAGTAATGGTGAGTGTGGAAGAGAGGTAAAGAAGAGAGTACAGGCAGGATGGATTGAGTGGAGAAGAATGTCAGGAGTGATTTGTGACAGACGAGTACCAGTAAGAGTGAAAGGGAAGGTCTGCAAGAGGGTAGTTAGACCAGCTATGTTATATGGGTTGAAGACAGTGGCATTGACAAAAAGGCAGGAGTCAGAGCTTGGCGTGGCAGAGTTGAAGATGTTAAGATTTGCACTGGGTGTGATGAGGATGGACAGGATTAGGAATAAGTATATTAGAGGGTCAGCCCAGGTTGGAATGTTTGAAGACAAAGCCGGAGAGGCAAGATTACGTTGGTTTGGACATGTGCTGAGGAGGAATGCAGAGTATATTGGGAAAAAGATGCTAAGGATGAAGCTGCCAGGTAACAGGAAAAGAGGAAGGCCTAAGATAAGGTTTATGGATGTGGTGAGAGAGGACATGCAGGTGGTTGGTGAAATGGAAACAGTTGATCTGCTGTGGCAATCCCATAATGGGAGCAGCCGAAAGAAGAAGAAGAGGGGTATAGTATCAAATGCTTTAGCCAGATCTGGGTAGACAGTATGCACCACTTTCCCCTCATCTCTTGCCTTAGTGACCTTTTTAAAGAAGTCTAGCAAGTTCAGTAAGTATGGCCTTCCTTTGACAAAGCCAAATAGGGATAGATACAGTGTCTGATGGTCTCCTCTGTAATTGTTGATAATTTTCATGATAATTCTTTCCACAACTTTGAAAAAAAGACTAATCAGACTAATAGGTCTGTAGTTTCCAAGATCTGTTGAGGGACTTCCATTATGAAGGGGGATGACCTTCACAGTTCTCCATTCTCATGGCACAAAGCCTGTTTTGAGACTATAGCTAAACAGAGACAGAGGTCCTGATAAATCTTATTTTAGCCTGTTCAGGAGGCATTCTGGGGCATTACTGGGGCCCATTGAGGCTGTGTTCTTGGCTTTAGAGTGCACAGCCAATACATGCTCCCTAGTTATAGTTGCACGGCTTATGTTTGGGGGTGATTAGGGGTACTGCTGGAAATTAATCTGTCCATTAAGAGGTTCACTATATCACCAGGCTCAATGAATATGGCACCATTAACCACAAGTTCAACACATTAATGTGTGCTGCCCTTCTGGTTTCTAACATAACTGAAGAAGGCCTTATGGTTATCTTTCACCTGGGAGGCTTTCTTAACCACAAAGTTGGTTTTGTTTCACCTAATTAGCCATCTTAGTTGCCTATTTTGTTTGATGAGAAAGTTTTTATCTTAATGGGAATAATAATTCTTGATTTTTGCCATAATTCTTTTCCTTATATTGTATATCCTGTTTAATTTGTGATGCCAACAGGGTGGTTTGTTTCCTGGGATAGTTCTGAGCTTACTTCTGTTAAGTAAAATAGCCTCTACACAGTCATTAACATGGTTAAAAAAATTTTCTGAGAGCAATTCAGTTTAGACTCCAGTGTTCTTGAGGTTTGGAGAAGCATTGAATTTTGAGAAACCAGAAAGGTAGCTTGTCTTGGAATAGTTCCTAACTGTTAACTTTTAATGTGGCTACAGAATTGATTTTGAAGGAGACAGATTTATGGTCAGATCTTACCAGGAAGGATGAGACATGGGGGGGGGGGTCAGCATTCTTCCATGTTTGTGAGTACATTGGAGATGCTAGTGGAAGTATTCAGTATTTGGTTAAGGTTGTTTGCATTTACAAAGTCCAGGAATCCCTGTGTCTGTAGATTTGAGACCATGTTGGATTCCCAGTCTATAAATCTGCCAACTTTACAACACAATTGCAAGATTCACCAGTGAACCACCATGAACAAAGGCAGAACAAAATCCCTGGGAGATTGATCCCTTGTGCACATGGGCACCTACTCCTCAGACTACACACACCCCCACCACAAATTGATCACAACTGGCAAGTGAAGCAAATCTAAAGAACTTTCAGACATATTCACAGAGGTACACACCCCAAGGTCACTACTCAGATCTGGAACCATAGCTAAAAAACACTCTCAGACATGGAATTAAGAGTTCTGAGAAAAGGAATGACCTTTATTTCTAACAGCAGAAACAAATCATTGACTTGAAGTTTATTTTGCGGAAGACTTTATTTTCACAACAAGATTAATAAGAAAGATGACAACAATCCAACCCAAACAAGGCCCAGTGGCTCATGCCCACCAATGCACCCAACACTAAGTGCATAGCCCAACAATGCACCTGATGCTAAGTGCATAGCCCAACAATGCACCCAATGCTAACTGCATACAAAACAAAATGTGAAGCAGATATCTCAGAGCTGCTTACCTAAAAAGGTAGGAAGAGAAAATTCTACAACATTAATAGACAAGAAATGTCAACATTGCTTGCCTTGAGCAGAGACAAATGTAGGTGTATCGTGAAAGTCAATAAGGGTTGGGGCATTATGGTCCTGGATACCAATTCATACAACTGCAAAATAGAAAATATGCTAAGGAATACTACTTTTTAAAATAAAGTAGATCTGGCCATTGTGAAATCTCCATATGACAACATCTGTGTGACACTTGAAAACCTTTATGGCCAACAACTAATGGGGAACAAAGTGCTCAGATTTCTAGATTTCTAATTGTTCCCCATCCAAGGAGCCCTAGCTTCTTTGGAATTCCTAGTCCCCTATAAAAGCTTCACTGACCCTCCTTATAAAATCATGGTTGCTAGTGGAGGTGCAATTGCTGAAACAATTTTAATCTACCATGAAGTCACCATTAAAACACTATCAGCAAGAACTAAATTTTTATTCTGGATACCTTGGACTTTATAAAGAAAATTAGGGACATTAACACAGTGACAATAGACATGGAAATGCTTTATTCAGCCTTACCCCACCAGTAGTATATTAAAGGCATTGAAACTGGTGCCCTTCCAGGGGAAATTGATTTCACCCCAAAACTCCTACATACCTTACTTGACAATAACTATTTTAAATTCAATGACTGACATTGCTATGGGAGCTGCCATGCCCCCCAGTTTATTAAATGTAGCCCCCAGCAGATGGGAAAATGTAACCATTTATAACTCAGAGTATTATAACTTTATGGACTGCTACTGGTGCTTCATTGATGACATTTTTACTGTGTGCAACATTATATACATTTTTGCATTTTTTATAAAGTTTAGAAGAAAGAGAATATGAAGCATTTGAAGAATCAAAAATCAATTTATTTATGTATAGATATAAAGCTAGTTACAAAATTTATAAAGAGCAAATATCCAGATGCACTTCCAGAAAAGATTGATAAAACCCAAACCTGAGAGATAAATGACACCAAAATGATGGATGTTTTGATAGTTTAAGGTATTTATTTGAAAAAAAAGAAGACTAGAAAAGGGCTTATTTTTAAAACTGGAAAACCAAGGTACAAGGAAACACAATATATTGACAATAAAGGATTTACATAGATGTTCTTCTTGTAGAATACTGTTAAAAGGATATATTTTTACTTTAGCTGGTTGGATGTTTAGTGGAATGCTCCTCCAGCATACCCCCTTGAGCCCAGACTCTCCTTATTACCACAGGTATTTCAGTGCTTCACTCAGGCATTGAACCCCTTTAGGTCAGGACCACTGGCTCCCACTAATGTGATGCTGGATATTCCCATGGGAGAAGAAGGAGACTGAAATCTACCACTACTGCTCCAAGAGGTGGACTTCACTTAGGAAAAGATCTAACTCCCTAGCATAACATCTTGCTGTAAGCTAGGCAAGTAATGACACATGGCCATAGGATACATCTCTTCACCAGCCAAGAGTGGTGATACCTTCTCTGATCTGCCTACTTACCCCATCTAACAGCTTCACCAAACCTTGATCTCCACTGGGGCTAGAGAGAGAAAGGCCTGCCTACATTAGCATGTCATCTCCTTCCCTCCTCTTTGAGAAAGTTTAAGCAGGCAAAGCCTAGTCATTCCCTTCTCCCCCATACTAGACTCCAGCTGACCCCTGAAGCCATAATCCAACTCAGGTCACATGAGCCATAATCAAGGCTTTATACTCCTATGTCAGTGAAGCTGACTTTAGGTTCCTTTTTCAATACAGAAGGGGATGGATGAGGAAAGGAAGTCCTTTAAAGATCATGTGTGTATTAGCAAAACTGAATGTGGTGCCAACATTCAGTTTCTACCATTTCAGAAAGTTTCCCAGTGGCTAGTGACTGTCCTGATCTTATTTTCACATAAAAATAATCACTTTATCTGGAAATAAGACTTCTGATGAACAGCACTGCTACACCCGATTCTCTCAGCCTTGTGGCTGTGTGATTGTAATGGGTGTTCCCTCATGAAATACAGTGAAGGATGGACTCTATCTTGTTTCATCTTCCAATTACCCTTGCATATTTTGAAAAGTTTTAAAAAATATTCTGGCAGTTGTTTATATCGACATACTCATCTCCCTTTCTATTAATAGGGAAAATGGGTATGTCTATTTTTTTGTATTTATTTATTTATTTATTTATTTTGGTTCCTTGAGCATTTAACCACTCATGGTTAGAGGCTGCAACATGGCAGCGTGTCAATATAAAAGAATGGTACTCATAATACTGTAATATTTTATAAATGCAGCAGAACAACACAGCTTTCTATTTTCATTAAATATTACCTGTTTAAGAGTGACCACTCCCAATTTTTTGTTCTGTCTTACACTCATTTTTCTGGTTTACTGTCAAATGCATTCATACCAAACCTCATGTCATCAATATGCTAGACATGATGATGTGGGTCCACACAGATATTTGGCAACACTGAGGAAAGAGCACTGATTTTAAAGCTAAATTTACAGATTTAAACAAAAATAAATATCATCATCTGCTATTTCTAGTAGCAGAATCACTACACTGTGAGGGCAGTAATTGATCCAGGTGTTATGCTATTAAATAATCCAGTTGCACACAATCTTTAAATCTGCTTCTGTATGAGTGTTATACAGGTTAAGTTATTATACAGGAAAAAGTATAACTAGAAAATTAAACATAAAATAGAAAAGTGTGGATAATCCATTGATGTTTTATGTTGAATGCATTGCCACAGATATACAAAGAAAATTCATATAAAAAAACATCAAATGCAAATCAACCATACACCAGCACTTACCATTATATAGTAGAAACAGATTTTATATACTGCATAAATCCATTCCCTCTTATATAGGCCCACACAAACTTGCCCAAAACCCCCAAGAGAGTGACTCTGAATAATCTTACATCAGAATTACAAAAATTCCAAGACAGTTTACAGTCTATTTTATAATAATTCTTAACCTTAGCCCATCTTGCAATGACTTTATATTTGCTTCCTCTTGATTTCTACACATATAAAGCTCTTTAGAAGGTCCAATTGTTCTTACAAAAATCCTTTAGGGTCCAATTTTGCCCCTCCCCCCTTATCATAATCTGCCTATCCAACTTCTCATCCAGCCTCTGAACATTAAAATTATTACCTCTTCCAAGACTATACAACAAACTTCCTCTCTCTATATACCCACAGAACAAAAGTTTGAGCTTCTGGGTACCGCCTTACCAAAAGTATTATCCCATTCCTGAATAATCTCATTCCAAAGATGATAAACATCCCTACAATGATAAAATATATACATGAAACCTGCTTCTTTTTTTACCTCATTGACAATATTCAATTCTCTGTTTGTCTTGTCTACATGAAAAGCATAAGGGTGTTCTATATCACCTATGTAATCTGCATATATGATGATCCCAGATCCCCAGCGGCGCTTTCGGCTTAATAGGTATTTTTGTACAGTCTACCCACTCTTCTCCATTTCACTTTTACCTTATCCATCTTCTTTCTGTACTTATATTTTACCAGTAATTTATAAAGTGAGCTGCATGTCACTTTCCCATGTTGATCCCCACTCCTGTCAAGATGCAGAGGCCAACCTTCCAATTCCCTTCTCTTCTGCATCATGTCTTCTCTGTCCTCTGAACTTAATCACTGCTTAACCACCTACTTAAATTGTTTGCAATGCAGCTGATCCCCATCCAGTAACCTAGACCTGGACTTTAGAAAAGCCCATTAATCTAAATGAACAAACCCTTGCTCTAGTCCTTTCATAAAATGGCCATCCTTCCTTACTTCTTTCTCTTGCTATTTCCTCCGGAATACCACTTTCCCATATAGTTTTATCACAGGGCTGTTTGACAACCTTTTTTGCAGTGCCCCAACAACTAAATCCCCAAGTCCTCATACTTCCTTTACTAGAAAAACTACCATTTTGTTGACCTGGGAGGTTTCTTTAGGGTGCCTGTTAACATCAGTCTTACAGTGGCTATGTTCACCAGGAATGGATGACATAAAATATTGTATTTGCTGAGCTAGCATTTCCACATCATCAAGACAAATCATAATGAGGACAGAGAGTACCCCTGCCTAGCGCCTCTGTTAAAGGAGAACTCCACCCAAATGTCAAGATTTTCTATCCAGAAAAAAAATTTCATTCCTTGTAATCCAACAATGAACACATCACAAAGAGAAAAAACATCATTCAATAATTATTCCGTTTGTTTTATGTCCAAACTTATTTCTGTTTGCCATTCTTTCCTGCATTTCTCTCATTATCTGTTACATCACAAAGGCTATTAATAGTGGCAAAGTAATTAGGTTAGGTCACTTATTCCAACTAAGGAGCCATTAAGAAAACAATATCTTTTAAACATTAATCAGCCCCTTCTCTTCTGCTGTAGTTTTGAGTTCTTCTATATGTGTTCTAATATTTAACATATAAAAAGACTTATTTGAAGTACCAACTCCACCAGCTTCTGCTTCCAACTCTCTTTGGAGCATTTTTAACTCCTCTTCTAGTCTTCTTATTTCCATCTCTTCTTTTCTTCTCCATTTCCCTTTCAAACTCATTATATGACCTTTAAGGCACTCTTTAATACTTCCCACCAATTCCATGGTTCAGTACTACCAAGTTCTTCCCAAGAATTCCAGCCAATAATAATGTCCTGAATTAGCCAATGACCCTACTGTATCTACTGAGGCTTCCCATTAACCATTGTTTCCATCTCCACATCCCAAAAATGGAAACAATATTTATTGAATAAGACTTACTCCATAAAGGAAGAAACTTATGGGAATTTGTTTTGAAAATTGTGAAAATGAAATATTAACCAGGCAGGGAAATCAAAAATTAGGAAACAATTTATCAGAATGCTGGTTTGATATGACAGTATTTAAATTAAGACTTTCCTATTTAGAATATTAGCCCTTCTAGCTGTTTTTACATAGATTGCTGTGATATTTCTGTTTCCTTTGTGTTTGGAGACAACATTACTAAGATTATGGCTTTTGCTGATAACTTAAGACCTTGTAACTATGCAGTTTTAAAATGTACATAAGAAGAAGGAAAGAAGGAGGCTTACACACTTTAAAACTCACATATTTTGTTACTTCTCATGTTTGTAATAACAGTTATGCTAAAGTTATAGAGCAAAAGAGAGACACAAGTCATCAGTATTAATCATGGCAGGCAGGAGGAATGATTATATAAACAGCTCTTTTAAGAAACGAAAGATATCAAAAGAAACTGGATGAGCATGAGTTAAACACCTGTAGGACAAAACTCAGAAAATAGGTTAATAGGGTCATAGGTAAGTAGTGGGCTAGTTGCCCTTGCAGACTATTTTAAGCCTCTCTAATTTCCCTTTTTGTACTCATAATAACCTGTCTCATTTGGTTTTAAATTGGCCTTACCCTTCCCTTGGTCTATAATTGTGTATTATCTCTAATTAGAATAAATGGGATCACACCATAGATAATTTGTGGAGACCCATGTATGGGATAAAGCATTTAGGAACTGCATCTGTCCATCAGTTGTAGAGGAGGCAGTCTTGGTATACATTTTCTGTTTCCCATCCATAGATCTAAGCTGTTCTTGAAAATGGACATGGATGAACTTTGTTTTATGTGGATGGGGAGTCTGTTCCATAGCAGTGGTATCCTCTGTGAAATATACTTGTCACTCCAAATGTATCTATTGATGCTCTGAAAGAGATTTAGATCCCTAGACTAAGTATGTCTGATGCCAGCTGACTTGATGATGTGCAGGTAATCCATCAGTAATGGGTCAGAGGATGCTTTGTATGACAGACACAGATCACCTCATAACAGTCTGTAGGATACCAAGTGTACTAACAGGGCTTTGAGTCGGTCCATATAGGACATGTTGTTTAGTCCTATATCCTTCTAGTAAGATATCTTTGTGAACATTCCAGTTGTTGCATGTGTCTGAACAAATACATGCCAAAGGGGCATTATATTCAATGGTGGCCTAATGAGGGCAGAGGAACAGTGACATCCTTAGGTCTAGACACAATCCCTTTGCTTATAAGCTGTGCAATACAGAAAGACTTTCTTACAACAATAGACAGATGTTGGTCAAAAGTTAAGCCACTGTCCACATAAATTTCCAAATCATGAACAGCTGGGTCAGCACTTAGGGGTGTATTGTCAATCTGGTAGTTACCCAGGGTAGATAAGTTTCCAAAGGATACAATTATTAATTTTTTAGCATTTAGTTTCAGACCATAATTTTGACACCATTTATTTCAGACAAGCCTTCCTGCAGGATGGCTGTCATTTGGGATTCAATTACTACTCCTAGCTTACAATCATCTGCAAACTTAGTCAGCAAAAGCCCTTTGATATTGACTTTTACTTCAGAAAAGTAGATGCCAAACAGGAGAGGTCCCAGCACAGAACCCTGGGTGATGCTACTAGTGGCTGATCTCTGTGGAAGTAGCTTCCCTTATTTTGATTTCCTGCATCATATCTGTAAGCCAGTTGGCAATCCAGCAGGTGATATAGGGGTTTATTCCCAATTGTTTTGTTTTTCTACTATACCCGAGTAGGGAGTTGTGTCAAAAGCTTTGGCCAGGTCAAAGTATAAGGTATTTACTATTTTGCCTTCATTCATTGTTTTGTCACATTTTCAAAAAAAAACACCAGGTTGAATAAGCATGACCAGACTCCTGACAAATCCAGAGACAGATCTAGTGTTTGGAGGTTTCCTACGTCCTGATTAATTCCATGATGTCTATCCATCGCTTTGCATATGAGGCTGGTCAGACCTATGGAAGATTCTCCCTTACTCCCTTATGCAGGGGAATGACTGTAGCTGTTCTCCATTCCCTTGGTACAAAACCTTTATAGAGGCTGATATTGAACAGTGGTGTTAGGGGTGTGTCTAAACTGTGTTTCATGTTATTTAAGATTCATCCAGGAATATTGTCAGGACCTATTGATGCAGTATTTTTAGCTTTTGATAGTATTTTTAGGACTTGGTCTTATGTAATAGCTGGAGGGGAGCCAATTTCAGGTATATCTTGTGGGACAGACGGGGGGAAGAGGGGTAAAGTTAGTTAAATTTATCAGCCAGTAGGTTAGCTATATCTTCAATCTCAGAGTAGGTAATGCTAGTCACAATCAGCTCAATACATTGCTGCACTGTGCTTATGAGATTACGAACATAAGTAAAAAATGCCTTGTGCTTGTCTTTGGTTTGGGTAATTATTTTAGCCTCAAACTTGACTTTGGTGGATTTTATTAAGCTCCTACAATGTTTGTTTATTTCAATGAAAAGAGCTCTAACATTCTGGGAATTACTGTTCTTCAGCGGTAGCATTGTTGCCTCACAGCAAGTGGTTCTCCTGTTCAATTCTTGGCTAGAGTGCCTTCTGTGTGGAGTCTGTATGTCCTCCCTGCGGTCGAGTGGCCTCCGACAGACATGTGTGAATGGACGTGCATTCGCTGATGGTTGGGCGTCGGGCTGGCAACTAGGCACCATAAAAATCTACTGCCAATCATTAGCGGACCGGAGTTCCTCTGTGGCGACCCCTAACCGGGAAAAGCCGAAAAGACAAACAACTTTTGGTCAAAATTGTTTTCCTTTTATTATAAAGCTTGTTGATATTATGGTTCTACCATGTGGGTTTGTTTTGGGGGTTTTCCCTTTACTCATTCCTATGGGGTAAGCTGCATCTATGTGGCTGTTTACATGTTGGTATGGTGTGGTGGTGTACATTTCTGTGTATTCAGTGGAGTTAACTGGGTTTGGTGGAGTTTTGAAGCTTGCCAATGTATCACTTAAGAGTAGGTGGTTTGTCTTAAAAGGTACCTTGGGTGGAAGGGATCTCTGGTTTTAGTTTTATTTCGAAGGAGATGGCTTTATGGTCAGAACTAACAAGTGATGAAGATATGCAAGGGATGGTGCAAGAATCTCCTATATTGGTAGAGCAAGATCTAAGACGTTATTCCTCTTAATTAAATTAATTAAATTAATAATAATAATTTAATTAATTAAATGGCTTCAAGGAAAGGCAAGAGTGAACAAACAATAAAATGTTTCATAATATTTTCTAATAAAATGTTTCCACATTATATTTGGGATACTATTTGGATATATGAGCTTAAGAAGCTAAGAAAAAAAAGTTAATATGGAAGATAAACGTGTGTCTGATGTAAGAGTGCATTCAGACAGATGCTGCTACTCATTCTTTGCTTTTTTTAAGTTTAATATTAAGTATTACTTTGCCTTCTTGCCCTGACATTTGCTGCCAACATATTGCAATCTTTTGTTGGCCTAAGACAATTTACTTTTGTTTTCATTTTTTTCCAGGCTGTTTATGTTTTACTTCTTCAGCATTTTTGGCTTCTGGGATTTAGAAGTGGAGTTTGTTAAAACCTTGAATACTACTTGATAAACTAATTTTGTCTTACAACATTTATGTGTTAGTTGGGAATTGTTTAGCCCAAATTTCTCATCCCCTGGTTTTAGCAACATTTCTTTTTATTTGTTTGTTAACCATATAGGTTGGTAGGCTGGTCCAGAGTCCTTTCTTCAGGCATGAACCAGGCAATAATACAGTGATGCAGGCACAATTCAAATGTTAACTGTTGCAGAGTAATGCAACATAGTCTGCAATGAGTAGAAGTTAATCACAATTGAATGCTGTTGCTTAAAGCAACAGCAGATAACATTTAGCAGTTCTATACACAAACAGATACACATATCCAGATAACATTTTACATTTCAAATACTTAGATAACATTTGTGTTTATATGTTTATGCACAGTTAGTTACCCCCGATCTCAGGGGGTAGATTTAATGGTTCTTAACACATAAACAGATAGCCAGAATAACGGAATGCTAATGCATTTCTAATCCTATACCTGCATCTGAGGATTTTTGCTTCTTTTTTAGATTAGTTACAGCTAAATAAATTCTACTTTTAAATTACATCTATGCTCATTGTTGATTTTTGAGCTCCCTGAATTTACAATTTCCATAATATCAGGACCTGTTTGTTACTGGGAATTGATACTGAACTGTACCTGTGTCTGTCTGCTGTGGACTACCTGTGAAGACATTGTAGCATTAATTATATATATATATATATATATATATATATATGCATCTGTGGAATTAAGTGATCCTGAATTCCTGATTTTATTTTGGGACTATCTTTTATATGTTATTCTTTGACTCTTTTCCAAATTTTATTTTACTGGACTTAATTTTTTGAGGAGGAGGGCCCAAATATTTTTTTTCTCCCTTATTATATGTTCAAATTGATTAGCTCTTGTCCTTATAATAAAGGTCAACAGATATTTGTGGGCCTAATTTTAAGATATTTTGGCTAATCTTTAATTTTACATTACAGTGGTAGTTATACATCTTATTTAAACAGTGAGGGGATGCATTTATTTATTATTCATTTGTTACATGTGCTATAGCATTTATTTTTATATATTTATGTTAATTTCATGTATTTATTTTATTTATAGTTTATTTGAAGCATATTTATTTACAGTTTGCTATAGTTACAGTAAGGTTAATTTACTTAACTCATTGTTCAGATTTTCTTTTACTTGGTTTGAATTATTTCTTATTTGGCAATTGTTGTTGTCGTAGTTTTTGATTATGGACTTTAGAGAGGAACATGGCAAGGATCAACTGCTGAGTCTCTGTCCCTTCTTTCCTTCTCAACATCCACAAAGTATAGTGCATGTTTGCTGGAGGCTGGCTGAGTTTAAAATACACATAGCTGTTCTTCACATATATGGCATGGGGGGAGGAGGGTGTTAGTGACTTGAGATGTAAACTCTGCCTGTGTTATGTACTTACCACCATGTGCTGAACCACTGTATGACATTATGCCATGTACCATGTATGCATGGATCCCGCTGGTCATCTGGAACAAGAAGCTGCCACCTACTGTCTTATTGTGCCAGCAACAGCGCTATACTAAAACACCATATCAGCATAATAAGCTGGGCATTATGTCTTGCTTGTTGCATTGTTCATAATATGGCATTTTTAACAAATACCTGGTCAGATAATAACTCCAGTCCCATTTCTTGCGAGTTTAGAGTTTAGTATTGCATCATATAATAAAGTATTAATATATATTTAGAATGTGCATTATTTGTTTTTTTATAATGTTTATCAATTAGACATTCTGAAACTCTAACTATGAACATCCTGTGAGTTTATAAACAAACATTAGTGCATCCTGGGGCTATATTTATGTTTTAGCTGTAGTGGTAAAATTTCAGGGCATGGACTCAATAACCTATGGGTGGCAAAACATTCTCGGATACAAAGAGAAAACATGGATTGTTAATTTGGGAGCCTTGTTTGCCTTGGTTCTACATGAACATTTATAGCTAATTCAGTTCTTATTGTGGACAGGTATACTTAATTAAAACTTGGCATTGTAAAAGGTCTTTTTGGTATAAAATTAGATCAAATATATTTATATACTGATCTTTGTTTGCTGTGATAGACTAATTGTTAAAATGGTGACACTTTTACTTAGTATATCATGTAATAAATTGTTTCGACTAGATGTCACTACTATACAGCATCTCATAGTTTTAAGTCCGCCCGAGCCTTTGTCCCCATTCTTTTTTTAAGCAGGTGAATTGATTTAAAAATATGACCAAGTGATACAAGTAATGTAACAAAGGTTATTTAATTTGAAGGTGAACATTCCCACCCCAATAGTGCACAGACACACTGTCCTGAGTGGCTCAGAGGATTTCTTTTGATGTTAAATCTAAAGATACATATGTATTAATATGAAGCAGTTCAAATGCTACTAAAATTAGTACTGTAACCTACTGGTGTCAGTAAATATTGCCATTTGCAATATGACAATGCTTTATGATATTATTGTGAGAAGCCACAATATTTGTTATTGTAAACATAAGATCAGTAATCTGGGTTCAGAAACATTAGTTTAGAAACAGTAGTACCTAGCCAACTAAATGTTATATGCATTTGAAAAAGAAAATCTAAAATACATACTATTAGGCAATGTCTTCTGCTCAATCACGTGTGTTTTGTTTACCTAGGTCATACTGCAAAGTGGGAAAAAGACATCTAATGCTTAATCCTTGCTTGGATAGATGTATTCACCTAGGTACTGACTTTGTGCCCCAGGTGAGTGTTCAGTACTGTGAGTGAAATAAGTATGAATTGCACGCCTGTTTTCTTTGCATTTATTAATGTTTGCTACAAAATGCACAAAAAAACAAACCCACATCAGGATTTAATTTTCATATGAGATCTGTCCAGATGTTTTTAAGTGCAAAGGCACACATCAGTGGAAAAGAGAAAAACAACAAGCGATGTCAGAAAAATACTAAGAAGGAAAGATCATGAATTTCTGTAATCATTTCCTCTGAGAGTACTTAATGTATGACTAGAAACAGAAAAAGAATATTGGCTAGAAAATACATTTTGAAATAACACTCGTATAGTGAATGGAGCAGCCTTTTAATAATATCACCTAATTCCATTATAAAACAAGAAATAAAATGTAGTACACTGCAAAAGTGTTTGCAGATGAGACACTTGGTGTTTCCAGTTTTAACTGTACATCTTGATATATGGTAAATCGTAGGAAAGAATACAATAATCAGAGCAGGAGTCTCAGAGGACTGTCAGGGTACCAGTGAAATTGCTTTATGTAAACCATGCTAAATAACTGCTTATTAATCTTCAGTGGGAGAGGCATATCTGCTTTTCCCTTTGGATTTTAAAACTAAACTGATTTGCCATTAACAGTCAAAGAAACTAAGGTCATTTATGTACTCAACACTTCTTAATCTGTACACTAACCTTTCTTCCAGTGCCTCAAGCCATTGTTTAACATCAGGTCTGAGACATTTATTTAACATTTCAGAAATTACAACAGTGTTTCAGTTTTTAATTAAATTCAGTACTTTTCTCTTGTGTTTATGTTTAATATTACTTGAAACATGTTGAAACCACTCACGATAATAGTTGAAAAAGCACCACAATAGACCAGGAACCAGTTCATCCCAAACAGACTTCTTTATTGTAGCAGCAAGTAAATCCTTTAGCAGCAAAATAATCCTGAAACATGTTTGTCCTTAACTGATTCAATACACTGTGGTTTGCTGTTCTGCAAAGAAAGCAGTCCCTGTCATGATTACATCCTCAGCACCTTCTGCATGTCTGGATAATATGATAAAAGTACTATATAAGGAAAGTCTTCAGTGATGACAGTTTTAACATCTGCTAACAACATTGCATCTCCAGGGATTCCTATAATCTGGTTAAAGAAAAACCTGAGCTTGCTCATCTTCACATTTTATAATTTGGACTAATACCCTGCTATGGCTTGCCATCTTGATCTCTGAAAGGCAGTCACTGAGCCTTTTAGATCAGGTAGATTGGTTTATATGAACACCAGCTTCCTCTCACTAAACAAAATTGGGAGACAGTGCTTTCTCAGATCTTTATCTATTTTTTATCTTTCTTTTCTATGAAATTTAGGGGTGCCACTAACATCAGCTATATTTAGAGACCCCCTTCTTAACCATTTAATTGCTGTACACACTTGCTTTAAGTGTCTGGGACTCTGCTTCATACTTCCTGGCTATCCTGCCTTTAAATTTCTGGTCTCTAATTCCCTCTATAAGCTTCTAGGAAACAAACTGTTTAAAGTATTTTTATTATTATTATTTATTTCCCCTTAAACATAATTCTGTGTGACTTGCTGCATCCCTTTACAAGACTATATACCTCTTTGGTTTTTGCATCACTACTCCAAAATATCAATATCATATTGATGTTCTGAATAACACTCTTAACTGACTTGTGTGTTTCATATTTTTTGATGCAATTTTTACTTTTGGCTTAGGTCATAGGAGAAAATAACCCTCTCACAAAGGTAACAAAATTATACATTAAGTAAAAAAGTAAACAAGTAAGGAAACAGAAAGTGATACAAATGCTAAATAAGTAAGTAGCATAGTGAGTCAGTGATAAGATCATTGCCTTCCTTTCTGTGACTAGGGTTCAATCCTAACTTCTGATCAGTCTCTGTGTTGCGGTTGTATGTTGACCCCAGATCTGTATGGATTTTCTCTGGGCATTGCAGCTTAATCCCACCTCCTAAAACAATGATAGAGAGAGAGAGAGAGAGAGACAGACAGACAGACAGACAGACAGACAGACAGACAGACAGATGCATGCATATATCATACATATATTTGCACATAATTACATATGTATATCTGGCATGATCAACTGCTACCCAGGTTTAACTTGTGTTTTTTCTGACTGATAAAAAACAGCATGTATACAGATAAATACAAGCTCTTGCTGGAACATCAACTCAAACAGCATTAAGCATTGTTTTGCCTGCCTTTGAATCCATGTTCATTTACAGTGAATAAAATGCAGTTCAACATATGAAAAATAAAAAGGGCTATTGACATCAACATATTTAACTTCAAAGACGGTTCCAGTAGAATTTTCTATTTTGGCATGTGCCCTATGATTGAATGACTCTACCTAAGCATAAATCAGAGCTGTGCCAGTCTGGATGAGACCCACAAAGGATCTGTTAGAATATATTTTTACTCTCCAGTAGTAAACCTCTTGAACTATAGAAGGCATTTATTTCAAGCTATTGAATTTATTATGTGCTGTAATAGTGCTGAAAATGGTTTATGTGATGAGTACAAGTTATCACAAGTGAGTGCATCCCTTGTATCTGCAAGTCTGGCAGTTAGCACATAGAATTAAGAGTATGAGCTGTTAACAAGCTGCAAGCTATAGAAACACAACCTTAGTAAGTGCCAAAGGCTCAGAATAATATACACTTCCCTATGATGCCAGGAAGGTTGTGGGTTCTATCCCCTGTACCAGGTGCTTGAATTCATGTTCCACTGCTGAAATTTTCCTACTGCATCAAGGACTACTGCAATTCAGGAAAAGTATTAAAGGGAGTTTCCATTTATCTGAGTTAGAGGTATCCTTAGTGGATGCTAAAGACCCTATAGCACTTGTTGATAAGAATAGCATTTTGTTTTAAAATAGAGCTGTTGGAGAAATGTGTTGTGAGAAGCTGCCTCACTTAATGACTGAAAATACCGTTAATGGATTATATGACAATGTCAACAAGACCTGCATTAGATGGAAAGATATCCTAGTAGTCACATTTAGGGAATATAGAGAAGGGAAAATTCACTGATGTATCATTAAATAACGAAAAGGAAACATTGAAAGTATAAAATAATTTGCTAACTGAAAAAATTGGGAACTAATACTGTAAATTTCTTTTTTAAGTTTTGTCTGTTTTGTTTTTACCTTCTGCTTGTTCAAAACAGATAGAGGCATTTATTAAAATAACTATACAACAGTATAACGTATACATTGCAGTTCTATCATAGGCATTGTAGATATACAAATCTTTCTTCATTTCATTATAAACACACACGCGCGCACGTACACACATTGCTATATGTAAAATGAAAAATAATACACATTAGCTTTGCACAGTTGGTATTTACACTATTTATACAGTATCTTCATTACTTGATTTCAGTCTTTACATGTAGCTGCACCAGTTTTTAAGTCACAAAGGCTCAGTTCCACACAATCCTTCTAGCAAATAGCCTGCACAATATAGTTCACAGCTATACACCTTAGCTAAACCTCATTCTAGCTCTACACAAATTCTTCACCTGATATCCTTCATGTCTCATCCATCATGGGACCAGAATGAACTATTCAGCTTCAGGAATCACTAATCTTTAAACAGGTCATCTGCTCAATAACATTTCCACTTACGGAACTGATTTCTGCTTTGCTATTTCTACTACAGACTTCTAAATTCCCCAAATAGGCAATGAATGTCTCAGTATTCTGTTACAACCAATTATTGGACTTATAATTGAATTTAAAAATGCAAGCACATTTAAATGCATACTCCCCATTTTCCACATGCAAGGTGTTATACTTTTCCCATTCCAAGCACAAAACCTTCAGCTGTGGACTCCTACAGATGAGTTGTAAGACCTAGACAACTCATCAGCAGTCCTATTAACCTGTAGTGAAACATGACCTGACACTAGTTTAACTGTCTGTGGAATAGAATATCCACTTCATAGCCAAGCATTCCCTTTCTGTGGCAAAGTATTTTTTCATTCACTATTACATAACGTTTGACTTTTGTAGAATAAAACACGCTCCTCACCTTGAATATCCTATGGGATAATATAGCTCCTAAACCTACTTTTGATGCATCCATATACAAAGTAAATTTCATAGTCAAATCAGAAGTCATGAATACTGGTTCAGAATATAGTTGTCTTTTCAGTTCATCAAATGCCTCAAAATACGCTTGCATTCTTTCACAAAATCTCACAAAGGCAACACTGATATATGGACCGTATTTATATAGCATATATCATGGACAGAAGTAGATCAAAAAATATAAAAAAGATAGCTAGGTGCACATGACCCAGGATAAAAAAGTGTCCAAATCTGGTAGGCGCACTGGTACCAGGACTGGAAAAAAATGACAGTGTAGAATCCTCAAAATACGGAAACATTCCTACGAAGGGGCCAAGCCAGGCACAGGGGGAGGATGGTCCCCCTGTTGTGGAAGGAAGTAACAGTCCACAAAATTCACAAAAAAAAACTGATAGGCCAAAGAAGAGCCATAAAGACGATAAAGTGGACTATAGAGGATAAGAAAAAAATTATGTATTGTTACTAATATGCAAAAAGCCCAGACTTTCCAAACACAAGATATACAAAAAGATTAAGAGAGAAATTAGAGGAAAGAAAAATACTTCTGCAAGAAAAACTGTCAGAAGCTTCAAATAAAAATGTGTGACCATTAATACGACAGATTTCTGAAAAAAACGTATATAGACCAAGAAACTTTGATCTGTTTGGAAAAAGCATCATCTGAGGAAGAACAAAAATATAAAAAACAAAACCTAGATATTTTTGAAAAATATAAAAAAATATATGGACATGGGAAAGAAAGAGAGATTTGATATAGTGCAATATTTATGCAAAGGCAAAAGTCAAATTAATCAACATAAGGCAGCCTCAAAGATATTTGAAGAGAATTACAGGCAAAGACATCCAGACATGGAAATTTCACAATAAAAAAATAATATCACAGATAGGGAATGTAGAAAAGAAGATTAGTAAAGTAGAAGTTAAAAAAAATAGTATTTGAAGTTATGGAGTGCCTGCGAAGTGAATGATTTGATGTAGAAGGTCTAACACAGGTTACATTACAGCATGATCGAACAAATCCCATAGCAAGGAGAAACAGGAAGATTAGGAGACATCTGAAGAAGAAATATGGGCATTGGAAAGAACAAGAGATTTAATATGATGCAATATCTATGCAAATGAGAAAGCAAAACTAATCAATACAAAAAGAGCATCAGCAAAGATATTTGAAGAGAGGTACAGGCAAATGAATCCAGATATGGACAACTTTACAATTAGGGTTGCCACCTTTTAACAAGGCCAAAGTGGGACATGGGGGTGTGGCCAATAGGATAGGGGGTGTGGTAATACCTCTCAAGTGTACCTCATTACGAGGAACGTACCTCATTTGGGGTCTTAAAAAGTTCATGTTCCTCGAAATTCCTCAAAGTTCCACATTGAAAGAGTCTGTCACACATTCAGTGTTAGTAATTTTTTTAAGTGAAATCCATGGTAAATTGAAATTATTCACATTAATTCATTAAAGGATTCTCGTTATAAGTTCCTCATTTTGATAATGGAAGGTTGAGAGCTATGGGTGTGGTCAATATGACACTGGCCATACCCTCACCACGACATCACCAGAGGTGTTAAAGGAGATGCAGTATTGCAGTTATGGATACAACATTACAGCATACTGAAAACTCAAACCATTTAAATGAAGTGAACTATTACTGCAAAAACACACATTACTCAGTTGTAACAGTAAATAAACTTTAAAGGAATAAAAAAACACACTACTCATTAAACAGACACTTGTTTATTTAAAAAGTTTAAAAAATTCATAAACCAACCATGACTATTCAGATAGAAAACTTAAAAAAAATCTACATACCACATACAAGCCAAGTATAAAATTAAGACTTTTTATTATCAATTAAAGCTAAAGCAAAGAAAAAACACAAAACTACATACTGTACCCTAGTACTACATACTATACACTAGCAAATTAAAGCTAAACAAAGAACACAAAATTACAAACTGCACCCTAGTACTTTATACTGCACACTAGTACACTAAATCACTTTTTTTTAAAAGTGTATTTTGAATTTGATTTTATGGCTTTAAGAAGGGCCCGATTTTAAATAATATTTGAGTAAAAGTCACAACATTTCATCCGGTAATTTACAGTCATCATTAGTTCGGCTTTAACAAGTCCATACTACATCGGTTTTGCACATCTGTCCATTTACATTTCACCAAAGAAAAAACTCTTTCTGCAAATGCGTTTGAGGTCGGTATAGATAAAACCCTAGCAATTACTAGATATAGTGTAGTCAGTTCAGGCCCTTCTTTGAAAAGCTTCAGCCACTTCTCTCCTGGGGTCAAGCTTGTGTTACATAACTGTTCCAGAAAGGGCCTAATTGAAAAGTAGTCCCTAAAAAGATAATCTTCATCTACATCCTGCAGACTCAGGGCAGTGGTCACATTAAGTAAGTCACTGAAAGCAAAGGGCTCATTTAGAGAATATTTAGATAGTGTAAACAAGTAATTGCTTTCAGTATAATCAAACCACTGTTCCGGGTATTTCACTGCTGTCTCCAAGAACACAATGAAGTATCTTTTCAGTTTGTTAGCAGAAGTGCTATCTAATGTGCTGATAAGTGCCCTAAGTTTCCCTCCAAAGAAAGCACCTTCAGCTCTTGCCTGCAGTTTTTTCTTCAGAGAGACCATTACACAAAAAGTTTCCATGGCAGTAAGTGCTGATTTTTCTAATGTATTTATATGTTCATTAAAATCAACAAGAACAGCACAGAGAAAGTGCAAATAGTACTGTGGCAGCATAGGCAATTCATTCTCATCATGTTCATTAGCTGAAAAGTACTGCCATATCTGCTGGGGGGTCTCCTCTTCTCCCTGGGAGAGGAAATAGGACTGGAGCACTGGGAGATTTTTCACTACTCTTTCAATGGCTGGGAGTAGTGACAGCCACCTTGTTGACACATGTCTTAACAGACTCTCAAATTCCATGCCACAAAACTCAAAGAAGTCTTTCAAGTCTTTGGTCCTTGTGGCAGAACCTGAGAAGTGGCTGAAAAGTTTCATTACAAATACATCCACGTTGTATGGTAGCTGTGCTGCAGCTTTTTTGGCTGCATTGTGTACGATGTGGGCAACACAGTTAGCCTTCTGGAGTGATGGGCACTTTTCTTTTAATCTGGTATACACACCAGATTTCTTCCCATAGTTCACACTGGCATTATCAGCCCCATAAGCTGAAATGCTGTCCCAGGGCAAGGAGTGTCTTTCCATAATGTTGGAAATTTGCTGTGAAATAGCCTGTGCAGATTCATCAGGGTCTTCATAGAAGTCCAAAAGGCCATTCACCACCCCTTCTTCTTTAGAAAAATACCTCACAACAAGTGGAAATAATTTTATGTTCCCCTTGTTGGAAGCATCTGATGAAATTGCAACTGTGTTAGTGGGGTCAGTAACATACTGCTGCCTGATATGTAACATAGTTACCAAAACTGTGTTAGTAGGGTGCAGTAACATACTGCTGCCTGATATGCAACATAGTTACCAAAACTGTGTTAGTGTGTGCAGTAACATACTGCTGCCTGACATGCAACATATTTACCAAAACTGTGTTAGTGGGTGCAGTAACATACTGCTGTCTGATATGCAACATAGTAACCAAAACTGTGTTAGTGGGTGCAGTAACATACTGCTGCTTGATATGTAACATAGTTACCAAAACTGTGTTAGTGGGGTCAGTAACATACCGCTGCCTGATATGTAACATAATTACCAAAACTGTGTTAGTAGGGTGCAGTAACATACTGCTGCCTGATATGCAACATAGTTACCAAAACTGTGTTAGTGGGTGCAGTAACATACTGCTGCCTGACATGCAACATAGTTACCAAAACTGTGTTAGTGGGTGCAGTAACATACTGCTGCCTGATATGCAACATATTTACCAAAACTGTGTTAGTGGGTGCAGTAACATACTGCTGCCTGATATGCAACATGTTTACCAAAACTGTATTAGTGGGTGCAGTAACATACTGCTGCCTGATATGTAACATAATTACCAAAACTGTGTTAGTAGGGTGCAGTAAAATACTGCTGCCTGATATGTAACATAGTTCCCAAAACTGTGTTAGTGGGTGCAGTAACATTCTGCTGCCTGATATGCAACATATTTACCAAAACTGTGTTAGTGGGTGCAGTAACATACTGCTGCCTGATATGCAACATGTTTACCAAAACTGTGTTAGTGGGTGCAGTAACATACTGCTGCCTGATATGCAACATATTTACCAAAGCTGTGTTAGTAGGGTGCAGTAACATACTGCTGCACAGCACAAATGAACTGGCTCAAAAAACATTGGCATGCAAAAGAACTGGCTCGAAATACATCGGCATGTGAAAGAACTGGCTCGAAAAACATTGGCATGCAAAAGAACTGTCTTAAGAAACATTGGCATGTGAAAGAACTGGTAGAAAAACATTGGCACTTCAAAGAACTGGCTTGAAAAACATTGGCACTTTAAAGAACTGGCTTGAAAAACATTGGCATGCAAAAAAATGGCTTAACAGTGGCACTCAGAATGGCTTGAAAAACAGTGGCCCTTGAAAAAACTGGCTTGAAAAACATTAGCACTCAAAAGAATTGGTTAACCAAGGAATGGAGCAGAAAAGAGTTATTACAAACAGTTTGAAAAAGGTAAAATAGTAAATGAGGTAATATAGGGGCATTTTGGCCATTGTAAACTAACATTAATACAGCTTGTAAAAAATGAAGTGCAAACTATGCTCGAAGATTTTCTATCTGCAAACAGAAAATACCCAGAAAAACTACGACAATAGAAATACATCACACTAAATTTATATTTCACTGCCCCTCACCAGAAATAAACAACTTCTATACACACAGTTCAGCCTTTTTAAAAGTAATGCTTCCAAATCATACCCTCAAGAACAATAACAATTACATATATATATACAGGTTTTATACCTTTAAAAACTACTACTCAAAAATCTCAAAATAACCACTGCACAGATTTAAATACTGCGTACTGCACCCCCATCTACCTCTAAACATTAAAAAATTAAACCACAATATATTCCCATTTTAAACTACTACTCAAAAATCTCAAAGTAACCACTGCATAGATTTAAATACTGCATACTACATCCCCATCTACCTCTAAGCATTAAAAACTTAAATAAAGCACAATATTCCCATGTTAAATAACTAAAGCCACAAAATACTATGTTATGTACTTACCACTATCACAGTTTTTGCTGGGCTAGCTTGCTTCCTTCCTGCTGGAATGGCTAGTTGGATGACTGGCTCTGTCTGCTCAAGTGGCTGGGCTCGCTGCCAGGCTCCCTTGCTGGCTAGCAGGCTCCCTTGCAGGCTGGCTTCTTTGCTGGTGCGCTGGCTGGCTTCTTTGCTGGTGGGCTGGCTGGCTTCTTTACTGGTGGGCTGGCTTATTTGCTGGCTGGCTGGCTTCTTTGCTGGCTGGCTAGCTTCTTTGCTGGCTGGCTTCTTTTGCTGGCTGGCTTTTTTGCTGGCTGAATTTTCAGATCTTTTTTCCTTCGCAGCTGTAGAGCACTAAAACAAACTGCTCTACAGCTGCGACCTTTATTGGGCTCTTCTAAGTAAATCCCCGCCCTCTCCAATCCCTGCAGCCAATTACTGTTTAAATTACACCACTCAGACCTAGCAGGGAATCCCTCTAACTGCAGGTCCGGGTTGGTGACGTAGCCACATTGCCGTGGAAAAACTGGAAGTATTTTCGGCTTTTCCATGGCAACGGCAATTCGTGGGTGCGAAAAGGGGAAAACAGGACTTTTAAAGTCCCACTGTTGGTGAATGCGGAAAGCGGGATGAGAAAGCTCAACCCATGAGTGTCCCGCTGACAATGGGATGGGTGGCAACCATGTTTACAATACAAAAAAAATAAGAAAACAAAGAGGAAAAGTAGAAAAGGAGATTAGTAATGGAAAAGTTAAAGAAATAGAAACTGAGGTTATGGAGTACCTCCAAAATGAAGGATTCAATGTACAACATCTAATTGAGAAAGCACCACAATAGAATAGAGCAATGAAC
Source organism: Protopterus annectens (assembly GCF_019279795.1). Taxonomy (NCBI): domain Eukaryota; kingdom Metazoa; phylum Chordata; order Ceratodontiformes; family Protopteridae; genus Protopterus; species Protopterus annectens. The sequence continues at coordinate 372,530,164 of NC_056737.1, read as the reverse complement.
CTCCAAAATTAAGGGGAAAACAGTAGAACGGGAAGCAATTGGTTGGGTGCCATATGAAGATATTTTGGTTGAAGATATTTTGAAGCCTTCCACAGGAAACCAGTATAAATGTTCACTTGAAGCTGGACAGCAAGGGAAGGAAAAGGAAACTGTGGAAACTCTGCTCCAGTTAATGTTGAGGGGTGATAGGTCAATGAGTTATCATATGACAGAGCAATGGATGGCACAGGATGAAATTGAAGAGAATGTGCCACAGGAAGATGCAATAGAACTTTCTATAGAATGCCCACAGGAAATGGAAAACAAAAAAATGTGCCCAGAGTTTAGAAGAAAACGAGCTAAGAGAAGAGTTGCTTGACTTAATAGAGATGGATAGACATATTAAGATCAATGAAAGAAATAGACTGCAGAAGGTCAATAAAACCCAAAAGGTCAGAAGTTTGATAAAACAAATGAACACAGTAATTAGGACTGTCCATAGAGATCCATGCGATATAACAGAAGTAAACAGGATATATTACTGTGAAGCTAAATTAATAACTGATAAAGTTCTATCACAAGAACACAGGGTAGTGAGGGAAAAGAAGGGGAGAAATCTAATACCATCATGGAAACATCGAACAGAGAAAACTATAAAGGCATAAAGAAGTGTCACTGTTGGAAGAGTATAGAAGAGGGAACAGATCGACAAAAATACTTAGAAAGATAGACGTGTTAAAGTCAATATGCAGTATTAGAACAGATCAGGATCTATCATGTACTATTGCAAATAAACTAAAAATCTCAGCACAGGTGGAAAAACTTAGAAGATACACAGATAAATATAAAGGAAAAGTACAAAATAAGCAATTTATTGCTGACCCAAAAAGTTTTATAGGGAATTTGGAAACAAGGTAAAAGGAATTGAAAGACTACCAAAAAAGAAGAAACAGATAGATTTTGGAGAAGTATCTATGAAGATCCTGTGGAACATAAAGATGCTAAATGGATAGAAGAAGTAATGATTTATGAAAATCAGTGCATATATTCCCCGTTCTGAAGGAGGGATGGGCCTCCTTGAAATTGATTACATGTATAGATCTGCAATCATGGGACTACACACATGTCTGCTGACCTCACAAGACCCAAATGTAGTGAAAGTTTTAAAACATGAGGAGAATACCTCTAAGATGACTTCCCTGCTTAGGCTAGCAGAAGCATATCCATGTCAAGCAGGAATGGAAATCAAAGCACAAGGAAAAAAAATGGGCAGCAACTGAATGTGCCAAATAACAAAAGAAAGAATATAAGGTGAAGGACCAGATGAGAAGGCAAGAAATGTGGAAAATTCATAAATAGAAAACTTCTGGAAGAACCTCATGTTGATCAGGATCAAATGCAGGAATGTTTAAGGAGAGGCAAATTCAAACCAAGAGATGAAAGGTGGTACAAGATAGTGGGCTGCGTACACTCTGGTTTACAAAGTCTATTGAACATGTGGGAGAAACAGACAAATGTAGGTTTTGTAAAACAGAATTGGAAACAGTCGCACATCTTGTTGCTGGTTGTGATATACTAATGACAGAAAGACTGCATACTGAATTCATAATAATGTGGCAAGACTGTTGCACTGGTGATGGTGCAAACATTATGGTAATGAAGTGGTAGAATAACATTGGAAACATGAGTCACAAAACATTAGAAAATTATGAAGTCGACATCACATGGGATCATCCATTACCAACAGTTCAAAAGATAGTTGCTAAAGAAATGGATATAGTGGTCCAAGGAAAGAAGACAAAAGTAGCATTGATCATTGTCTTGCACAAAGTCATAAAATATCAGGATTTGCAGGCAAAAACAATGTGGAAAAAATGATACCCAGATAGTTCCAATAGTAGTAGAAGCAATGGGTCTTATAAAAAAGAATCTATGTATTTAGATATGTTACCAATACATGTAACTCCGTACGAATTGCAGAAGGAGTCATTAATGGGCACATTGCGGGTGCTGCGAAGGGCACTTCTGGCTTACATCAAAAATTGAAACAATACTAATTTTATGAGCTTTAATCAACTTTGACTTAGGAATGGGGTCCATTCATGTCACAGTATTAGAAACACAAAAGATTTGGAGAAAATAAAAAAGGGAAAAGCCCTTGCATTTTGATAAGAACTTCTACCTTTTATGAGCTCCATCAAATGCCAGTTGCAAAATTAGTTATAAATGCTCTGTATTACCCAAATAGTCCAAGAAAAACCTTTGTCTATCATTTAGTGAAGGTATAGGGCAGTTTTTCATGGCCTGTATATTTCATACCTAGTTGTGGTCTTACTACCTCTCTTCTTATAAAAGTACTTGGCTTGCTCCATACCCATTTTACATTTCTTAACATTTATAGTTAAACATTCCTGGTTTATGAATTCTAACACAACCTGCACTTTTTGGCTGCATCATCCATGCAGTGCATCATGGAGGCATCATTATCCTTCAGCTTATGAAAGTTATGAAAGGTGGTTGGTGTTCTGCATAGCCCATATGGTTATACTGTGTACTGGAAAAGACCATTAGAATTTTAAAAAGCTGCTTTTTCTTTGACAATTAGAGTAAGTGGTTCCTCCCAGGATCCCTTTGTCAAGTTCAGTCTTGGAATTATCTTGCCTTTCCTGGGATCTCTAACAGCTCTTCAATTCTTGGGATGGAATAGATATCAAGTTTTGAAATGCATTCAATTTTCTAAAGTAATTATTGAATCTAATGCTTCCATTAGTTTTATGAACTAGTGTAATCAGGCTGCTTTGTTCATGTGACTCTTACATCACTCCTTGCTTGAGTATCTTTTGAACGTCTCTTTTCATGACTCTGGTACTCTGTGAGGTCTCCATGTAACCTTCATTCTAGGTGTTATCTGTTTGTTATGTTCTATCAGTTTAGTTAAAACAGGCATTTCTAAAAACACCTCTTTATTTTTTAAGAGAAATTCTCTCACTTCCTGGTTTTGTATTCTCAACATGAATTCACATTACTACATTTCAGGCAGAGATTTTCCTGTCTTTCCTGTATAAACTTCAGGTTACAAACTCACTGCAGGATTTTGCACTTCTTTCCATGGATTAAATTAATTAATATCATCAGTCTGCACAATTTTTCTCTTTCCTGATGGTCTACCAGAATTTATTCATCATCCAGTTCAAATGACCATTTCCCCTTGGCCAAAAATATGTTTTCCATTGAGGGAAGTAGCACTAATGCCCAATTAGCTGGGTTATGTTCTCCAAGGCAGGCCTAGCACTAATGCCCAATTGCCTGGGTTAAGTTCTCTAAGGCAAGCCTAGCACAATTGCCCAGTTGCCTGGATTATGTTCCCCAAGGCAGGCCTAGCGCTAATGCCCAATCACCAGATTTAAGTTCCCCAAGCCAGGCCTAGCACTAGTGTCCAGTCACCTTGGTTAAGTTCTCTAAGGCAGGCCTAGAACTAATGTCCAATTGCCTGGATTATATTCCACAAGGCAGGCCTAGTGTTAATGACTAATCATCTGGATTAAGTTCTCTAAGGTAGGTGTTTTTATTATAAACTCATTGTTCCATCAGCTGAGCTCTCTACATGTGCTCCTTTACTATAGGCATTATTGGTTTTAACCAGATCTACAAAGCTAATATAGTCTTTTGTCACCCTTTTACATGGTGTCTTCTATTCTTCTCAGGTTTCCTTAGCAATGTCATGGAGTCCTGTTAGATGCCAATATGTTATTAAATCTCTCTTCTTATCCATCAGTCTGCTGATCGTACTGATGTTGCCAACTGATTTACTCTACAGCACTGCCATAACTGACTCAAACCCTTTACATAAAGGGAGTGCCTTGTCAGTAAAGATACCCTTCTGGAGAGTATCTGTAACAGTTTTCTGGCAGTAGCTTTAGCATTAGCTTTGTATAATGGCACTGCTTGTAGAAATTCACTATCATAACGTGTTATTACTAATATGTATTGATACATGTTGCTAGATTTTACTTTTAGTACAACAAATTCCATGGCTATACATTCAAATGGCACCTCTTTTAAGCCTGTAAACTGCTAAAATTTCTAGTATTTTCAGTTTATTGTTGCTATTGGATTAAAGCCAAAGCTTTAAATATGTTTTAAGTCAACATCTGTGCTATGACCGGATTGGCAGCATTGAAAGTCCCATTTTAAAATGCTATGGCTTATATTTCAGAGATAATCCCCCATCCTAGCCCAAAACTCTATTTTCAGTTTGTCATAGTCCATGTAATCAGTTACCTCCATATCTATTTAGGTTTTCATTGCTTCTCCTATCAACTGGGATGACAAGATTTTTGCCAGATCTGCTCATTTCCAGTTTTCTAGGGTGACATAGCATTCAAAAGTAACCAGGTACGATTCCTGGTCTGCCTTTGATTATTTTCTTCATAACAGTCACAGTCCTGGGACAGGCTGGTAAAATAAACAACATAATTAGCTATTGCTGTAGCTGCATCAGCTTCTGCTCAGTCCCAGTGGTAACTCCACGTCTTTTTCAGGAAGGCCTCCATACTTGAGGTCAATCCAGGAACACTTGTAGAAATCCATCAGGGACAGAGTAATAACAGCTGTGTTGAGAACTGATAGACAAAATATAATTTACACTTTGCCTCAGAGAACATGTAAGGATCAGTAAATGTCAAGTCTCCTGCCAACTGCCCAAGCACACTTCACAAGTCCAAGGAACACTGGAGGAATTAAAACAACACATTTATGTACATCCAACAAAAAATAACAGCTCTTCTTGGCTTTTGAGTATCAAATAAACAAAACAAACAGTATCCTTTGGCTTAAACTTCCATAAAAGCATTACCTATTTTAACTATTTTTTTCTCACTGCACACAGCCTCTTCCCTAAACGGGCTTTCTCCAAAATTTTTTAGCTGCAGGTCTCACCCAGACCATAATTTCAGCTCTCTGACATAAGCAATACACATACCTCTCAACCTCTAAACACCAGAAATCTAGACAAAGCCATATATAATAGGGGGATCTAGGTGCAAAAATAAAGACAATTTTTAAATATTGATCTTACAAACTTAGAAAGTTGATAGAATGATAGATTTTGCATTAGCACAAAATTTCTGAAGATTATGAAGTCTGAAACTCAATAGAAAATGTATGTCATTATTTTCTGACTTCAATTCTCAATTATTTGCCTATGATTCCCCCCCCCCCCTCAAAAAATGATGAGGAACAGATCAAAAGCATGAGGTAAAAATCTGTGCATTCTGCAAAATTCTGGACTGTATGGAATAGGTATCATTCCAGTAGGTATATTTCTTGAAGCAGCCTCAACTGGGCTGATGTACTTTACATCTCTAAAGTCTTCCTTCAGATGGTTAACTAACCTCCTGAATAGCTTAGAATTAGATGTCTCCTTTTATGTGATGGTAATTGGTAATTAAGATCTCATTACTGTCTAATATAGAGTATTGCCTAGCTACTTGTTTCTTCAAACATTCCCATCACACCTCTCAACATGCTGACATCCAAAATCTAGATCAAGGCACTTAAAAATAGGTACATCGGGCCAAAAACTGGACACATAATTAGCATAGCATTTGCATATCAAATAGTGTAATTCTTCACATCCATTAGGACTGCTTTTCACTTACAAAGCAATTCAAGACTAAAGTCTCACAGTCCTTCTGCTAAATACTGTTACAGCAACTTTCCAATTACCCACTATCAACAAAAAACTGTTTGAAACTGGACTGCCCAATATGTTTTTTGTATAAAATAACTTCAAACCGTATTCACAATTTAGTCCATACACATAATTCACTGGTGTATTAATAAAATGCACCTGCAACACAAATCAACACAGCTCTGGTAATCAAATTCTAAATAAGCTGCCATCTTTTTTTGTTTTTTTAAAGAGCACTTCACATTTCAAAACTGACTTACTACCTCACATAGTGATATAGGAGCAATATCTTGGAAAATGTCACAGATACATATCACTTAATGCATCCAAATTTTCAGAGGCATTACATTTTTATAGTAAAAGTAGATTGTGAGTTGCCCTCTAAGTCATTCTACAGCTGCAACTTCAAGCACTGTAGTACAACATAATCAAAATACTTTAGCTTCAAAACGTAATTGAAAACCCACCTAGTTTTGCTGTTTATTACTAGCCACAGTTATGAAGGAAGGATTATACAAAGCTCACCATGCATGCATGCACGTTGATCAGAGTATATTTAATTCATTCAGTTAATTTAAAAAAATGCCAGAATCTTTCATTCTGGTTCTCCTGCTCTTGACTTGCTAATACATGTTGGTGCTTCTCAAACTGCCAATGTCCTTCTATTCTCATTTTGCAGTATTCATAACCTTAGGAAGTGCTGCCTACAGCACCAGATGTCCGTCCAATATACCCAAGTTTTTAGAAGCCGGGGTACATGCAACATTGCATGCAGGGGCCATAAACTGACATTAGCTATATCTGTGATGCCTGCACGTAACCAACTCAAACATTTCTGCCGCAGTGAAATTCAGACTTCTGATCGCCAGTTCTGCAATCCAGCATTTGCTCAACATCAACCATCCAATTTTGATGATCATTTCCTGGCTGTCTGCACGGAGATAAGTACCTGAAGAAGAACAGTCCCTTACTCCTGATTCCCCTAGAGAAGATTTCTCCTTTGGAGATACCATTTCCTTGCTTATTCAACATTTTAAGTGGGAATTATCAGATGTCTCTGACACAAAAAAAGAGATACTTCTAACTATTGCAGATGGAGAAGCCCTCACTATCAGCAGTTTCCAGCTTTCCAAGATGATTTTTCTGCTGCCTCACAAAGCCCAGAATCACAGCCTCCTGCTTCTAAGAGACCAGACAGATTCTACAAAGTGTCTGCCAAGGAGCAGTACCTTTTCAAAAACCCTCCAGCAGATCCTGCAGTCATTGCTGTGTCACCTGATAAGTCCTCTAGGCAACTACCTTCCTCTTTCCTGTTCCGAACAGATAAAGATAGTAAATTTATGGACAGATTAGGGAAGAAAGTGTATACATCTTCCATCTTGGCCATTAGGGCTATTAATTATCAGACCCATATGGCCAAGTTTGCTTTAGATTCCCTAACCAAGGCCTCTACTCTTCTTTCAGAGGTTCCAGAATCTCCTGTTAAGGATCAATTAAGTACCCTTCTGTCCACAGTCTCTCAAGTGACCCAACACTCCATTAAGTGCAGCTATGACACTGTAGAAGCTTCTTCCAAGTCTGCTGCTTCTGGCTCTATGTTAAGGAGGTTTTCATGGTTGAGACTTCAGCCCTTACCTTTGGATGTCCAAGCTAAGTTGCTGGATGCACTCTTGGACAACAAAGCCCTCTTTGGAGCTGCCTCTGCAGAGCTACTTAAGTTTCTTCAGGAAAAAGGTAAACACTTACAAAATTTATAACATTTACTAGTCTCACCTGTCCCCATATTTCATAGAAATTACCCCTAAATACCTAGCTTTGGCAAGAGGCAGTCCTCTCATCCCTCTACAACTCAGTCCAGGGGATGGAGGCATACCAGAAAACAATCTGTCCCTGTGTCTTCAAATACCTCCACTCCATCATCCTTTTAGAGGCAGACAGACCAAGACAGAGCTTCTCCCCTGTGACTCTCATCTCTTAACCAGTTCAACCTCCCTTTCCTTACATCTTACCCTCTCCCTACCCTCCTGGCAGAAAATCACCTCAGACAAGTGGGTTCTTTCCATTATCGAGAGGGGATACTTTATGACTTGGTGGGCTGCTTCACCCTTCCAGGGAATACCTTAACCCTTTCACAATCAGCTGCCACTATTTCCCTCTATCCTGAGCCAACTTCTATCTTAGGGGATTATAGAAAAAGTACCAGAGGATCAGTTAGCCAAGGATTTTATTCAAGGATGTTTTTGGTCCCAAGAAAAGAAAAGAAAAGATGGCCCTTGGAGACCAATACTGAACTTATCCCACCTCAATCTCTTTCTCAAAGTACCCACTTTCAAAATCCTCAGATTGCAGCACCTCCTTCCCCTCATACCTCAGCAAACATTCATGGCCTCCCTGGATCTGAAGGATGCTTACCTACATATCCCCATCTTCCCACCTTACAGAAAATGTTTATGTTTCTCAGTGAGTTCATCACATTTTCAGTTCTCTGCCTTACCCTTTGGGCTCTCCACATCTCCTAGAGTATTCACAAAGTGCCTAGCCCCAGCCACTGTACACTGCAGGGCATACAAATTTATTCCTACTTGGACAATCCTCTTATTCTGCACCAGGACACTTTCTACAGAGTCTAGGCTACACAATGAATTGCCTAAATAATCAAATGACTCCTTCCCAAGACCTTGTCTTTCTGGGCTGCAGGATAAGGACAGACTTTATGTAAGTCTTTGTCCCTCCCCAGAAAGTGGAATTTCTTTCTCTGTTCTTCCACTTCCTGCAACCTCTAACTACCATCTCAGCCAGGGAATTTCTCAGGATACTACGATATATGGCCTCCTTGATTCCCTTGATTTCTCTAGCCAGGATACCCATGAGGAAGTTTCAGTGGGTCTTGAGAAACTCTTGTGGAGCCAGCACATCCTTTTCTTCCCTGTTTAAAAAGGGAACTCTCATGGGGGATTGCCACCATTACCCTCAATCAAGGGGTACCCTTGCAGATTCCTCCACCCAAACAGCATCTATACACAGACACATCATATTTAGGCTGGGGAGCCATCCTACACCATGCCAACAACTAGCACAATGTCCAGGGGGAGTGGACCATTCAAGAAAGGAAGGACCACATCAACCTAAAAGAGCTAAAGGCTATGTAGGCCTTTCAAGGCATCCTTCTGCCAGGCAACCTGAAGGTAATCACAGACAACATGACAGTCCTGTGGTACATAAACAAGCAAGGAGGAACAAAGTCTTACCCCCTCTGCAGTCTGGCTAAACAGATATGGTCCCTAGCACCAGCAATTCAGTTCACTTGCAGGCAGTTTACATTCCATCAGAAGGAAATGGGATGGCAGACAACCTGAGCAGAACCATAACACCCTCCCATGAATTGATGCTTCACAGGGAGGTATTTCAGGATCTAATTCACAGGTGGGGTATTCCTCAGGCAGATTTGTTTGCCTCCCCCCAGAACAAACAGATGCCCCTCTTCTGCACAAGGCTCCCCCATCCACAAACATGCAGGCTGGACACCTTCAGCTTGTCATGGGAGAGAATGCTCCTTTATGCCTTCCATCCATCCATTTCCTCTGATCCTCAAAGTCCTCCAAAAAATACAGGACAAACCAAAAATCCTGCCGGTGACTCCCTTTTGGCCAAGACAGCATTGGTTTCCCCTACTCTACCTTTTAGCCCAGGGCAATCACCACAGGTTACCTCACCACTTCGACCTACTCACACAAGACAGGGGATCCCTTCTTCGCCCCCACCTACTCAATCTCAAACTGACACTGTGGGTGATAGGGTTCTGATGCCCTGTAGGCACCTATACTCAGAGGATGTACTCAATGTCCTGCAGGAAGCCAAGAAACCAAGTACCAGGAGAAATTACTTATTAAAGTGGAAATGATTCTGCCACTGGTGCCTCAAGAGAAAACAGGACCCATTTCTAGTTTCTGTTCCACCGGTCCTTTCCTACCTGTGTGAGTTACTTCATTCGGGCCTGACCTACTCATCAGTAAAAGTTTACCTCTCTGCTAGTTTGGCTTGCCTTCCCTTGACTCCACCTTTAGCTTCCAGGTTGGAAGTCAAGCTGTTTTTGAAAGGGGTCCTTCACATAAGACCTCCTCATAAGCCTATTCCTCCTGCTTGGGTCCTTAACTTTGTACTGGAAAAGCTTATATTGGCCCCTTTTGAGCCAGCCCACTCATCCTCCCTTAAATTCAGTACATAGAAAACAGTTTTCTACTCACCCTTACTTCTGCCAGGAGGGTCTCTGAGATCCAAGCCCTTCTGGCTTCTCCTCCCTATCTTATTTTGCATAAAGATAGGGTTTGTCTCAAAACTAACCCTTCATTCATATCAAAAGTAGTTAAGGACATTTCCTTAAACCAGATCATTAATCTACCTGTCTTTTACCCTGTCAAAGGAAAAATATACTTCAAAAATGATCAAAACACGGTAGGTTCAGGTTAAGGCACTTTAATCTTGCAGCAAGGAGACAAAAACATGCTATTACAGAGTTTGTCTAACCAGAAACAGGAAATGCTTTCATTTTTATACATTCTCTAACAAGACATTGCCTACCAAGCCTTTCGTAACAAATTACTAGTCTTTTCATCATCACTTGTTGACCATCAGTCTCATGAATTTCTGCTGATTTATCAATTTTTGTGAGAAACTTCCTGAGGAAAACAACGTGCCCTTGATTACCACCAGTTAGATACATGTTATGTTACCATACAAGGTACTATGGCTAATTCAAGCACAAAGCTAACAGTTCATTTCTCTAATAATCCTTTGTCTACATTATCTCTAAGCTTCTGCAGCTGTACATGTTCTCATGCTTCGAACAGAGCTAATTGTTTAGAATCATTACATTTACAGAATATAGTATTGTTCATTTATTCGTTCCTGACCTAGCAGCTAAGCACCTGCTTCTCAAGTACATTTCCAAAAGGCATAAACATGAATATTGCTGTGCTAGCAATTACCAGATCAGAGGGCATCTTGCAAGTTTCAGAAAGCACACTGCAATTTTCAAAAAGCATCTTTTTCAGTCTCATATGAAACTCAATTTATATATAACACAGTGCATATAAAATAGAATGAACAACGTGTTAATTCTCCTAACTATTAATTAGCATTAAGCATACACACATTAATACATATTTTTCTAGCATTTCCCTCCTGTTAATACTTTTTAATTCTATTTTCAAAAAGAATAAACAGTTTGCTTTTTTCCCTAACCTCTTCCAATCAGGATTTGCAGTTAAGAAAGTCATTCAGTTTAAACTTTTATGAAAGTGTTTCACATTCTAGCAGCTCTTCAAATTCAGTACTTTGATACATAGTCTCAGATACTAATATGTCTATAAATTCTTTGATTAATTTCTTCATGCAGGCGATTCCACAACAAACACAAACTCCTATTAGGAGTAATCCCACCCCAATGGCAATCAAAATGTTCATTAGGATGGAACCCCACCCCCCAAATAAATTCTGGAAAAAGTTCGTCAGAGGGTTTGGGCCTGGATTGGTCATGGCCGACACTTGCTGAATTACCGCAAGATGGTCATTAATCTCGTGCTGATGATCTGGAATAAACGCACAGCATTCTTCTTTGATTAAAGCACACGTCCCACCCCTCGCCACTAGGGTGAAGTCAAGAGCCATTCGGTTTTGGAGCATTACAGTTCTCATGGAATTCAGTTCATCAGTTATCAGTTCAAGAGCAGAAAAAGTTGCATTACTCATCACTTCGAGAGGTTTAGACAGTTTTTGCAGCTCCCAAATCGATTTAACTGCGCCATATGCAGGTAATATGCCTGCCCATGATATGACAGCATCACTCAAGTCCATGTGCGTAAGTTTGATTCCCACACTATGATGGTCTTTCCAGCCTGCCTCGATCTGTCCCACTGGACTCTCAGGTTTTTTAACAGTCTTTTTGGTTACATCTCGGGTATTTTGAATACTTCCCTGAGGTAAAACGGCAGTGTGTCGTATGGCCATGACCAGGTATCCCAAAAAACAACTGCCAGACCAATTCTCAGGTAACCATTTATATACTTTTTTACCACACACAAAATAACAGTCCTCTACTTTAGTTGTTACTTTGTTATGAAATTACTGCCCTGCATGAAACATTTTCCTATCTATTACAGATAACTGTTTAAAAAGTACAGGATTACATTGTACCTGATAAAGAGTCTTATGCATAGATTTAAGAAATGAGTTATAATCTGTACTACAAGATCCACCTAGATCATTTGCTTTTGTATAACATTTATATTGTACAGTGACATTACACTTGCTCCAACCCACTTGTATGGTATCATTTTTGTAAAAACATACAATTCCTTTTTGTGTCACAGGCAAATACAGTGCTACTTTATCATATGCTTTAATAGCAACTGTGTCAAAAAACAGATTTTCCCAGGTCTCATTGACCCCTAGGGGGATAGCAGCCATCAATAAACCCCCGTATGCTGTTGGTATGGCCGTGCAGACCCAGCAGTTCGAAACATTAAAAGTCTCAGCATACACACGTGTAATTGCCTGATAAGTGTTAAAGTTCGGGTGCCAGTCTATGTTTGGCCCATCACGTTTAATCAGTTCAACTTTTGTGGCAGGAAAAAGGAGTGGCCACAACAAAAAGAACAATGGAATTAGCATAGCTATCAAAATGATCATGCAAATTTTCTGAGGTTGCTCAATGTCTCTATTCACTCTATACCTGGCCATTTTGTTCTCGTTGTACAACAGTAACAAGGTTTTTGTCCAATTCAAAGTTCTTAACCAATTTACAGTGTGTCAAATGAATCCAGGATGCTCGCTCAGCGATCTTGACTGCAGTGGGTGTCGACAGTAGTACCTGGTATGGCCCTTCCCACTTCGGAGAACTCCAATTCTTTTTCTTCACAATCTTCACCCAGACCCAGGTGCCTGGGGCTACTGCTGCTTCCAATTTTGGTTACTCTTTATCTGAAACAGAATTTAACTGCAAAAGTTTGTTATTCAAAAATCGTCTCATATACCCTGCAAGTGAACTGTCAGCCTCTTGCTCTGCAGACATGAGAGGTTTCCACTGAGGTGTATAATATGCCCTCCCAAACAAAGTTTCAAAAGGAGTCAATCCCTTTGCATTTGGAACAGTTCTCATGCTCAACAGTGCTAGAGGCAAACAGTGCACCCAGTTCTTTTGTGTCTCACTCATCAATTTCCTAAGCTTATTCTTCAACACCCCATTGTGCCTCTCTACTAATCCTGCAGATTGGGGGTGATATGCACAGTGATTTTTTAACAATATCCCGAAATAGTGACTAAGTTGTTGCACTGTTTGGTTCACAAAATGTGTACCATTGTCACTATAAATCTTTTCCAGTATGCCAAATCTAGGTATAATTTCTTTAACAAGGACCTTTGCAACAGTGGCTGCATCTGGATTTTTAGTTGGAAAAGCTTCCACCCATTTGGAAAACATATCTATAATGATAAGACAATACTTTTTATTCTCACATTTATTCAATTCTATAAAATCCATACAAATAGTATGAAATGGATACGGTGGTGTAGGGAAACTCCCTTGCTTAGGTTTCAATGCCCCTTGTGCATGATGCTTGTTACAAACATGGCATGCTGCACAAAAATGTTTTGTATAATTAGTAAATCCATACATTGTAAACACTCGATTCACTAACTGCCCCATCCCCCCTGTTGAGACATGGCTCTGCCCATGGCTCAACGAAGCTGCATATCTAAACAAGTTAGATGGTAGAATTGGTTTCTTTTCCTTGGAGATGTACAGTCCCTTCTCAAGGATTGCTCCTCATTTTATCCACTTTTGTTTTTCTACATTTGTAGTAAGTGTCTGCATTGTTTTTAACATTTCTAAATCTAAAATCTCAGAGGGTTGTAATTCCTCACTCAAAAGAAAAGCTTCTGAGGCTGAAGCTGCCTGTTTTGCAGCTATGTCAGCCCTCGCATTACCTTTTGAAATTATATTATGTTGCTTGGTATGAGCTACGCATTTGCAAATAGCTACTTTTTGAGGTAAGTGAATAGAGTCTAATAAATCTAAAATGAATTGCGCATGATTAATTGGTTTGCCAGTAGATGTTATCATTCCTCTATTTTTCCACTGCTGCGCAAAAACATGTACAGTAGAAAAAGCATACTATCAGTAAAAATATTCACTTTCTTACCTTCTGCTAAGGTACATGCCCTTGTCAAGGCAATCAATTCTGCTGCTTGTGCAGATAAGTTGTGTGGTAAAGATTTTGCTTCTAAAGTCTCGGTATCAGAAACGACTGCATACCCCACTAGAGTCTGTCCTGTAGGACCCCTCTTGCACGAGCCGTCCACATAGTATGTCACCTCAGCATCATCCAAGGGAATATCTGTAAGTCCTGTCTAGGTAATGTCTTTTGCTCAATTTCCTGCAGGCAGCAGTGTGGTTTGCCATCTGCAGGGGTTGGGAGCAAGGTTGACGGATTCAAAGTTGTGCATCGTTCAATTGTCATATGAGGTTGGCTCAACAGTATAGTCATACAGAAAAGATGTCTAGCAGGAGAGAGATATGCTACTTTTTCTTGCAGTAAAATGATTGCGACTGCATGAGGCACTCTCAATGTGAGAGGGTGGAATAACACTACTGAGGCCAAAGCCTGCACTGCCATTGCAGCTGCAACTACTGCTTGTACACAGTGGGGCAAGGATCGCACCACTGGGTCTAGCTGTGATGAATAGTAAGCTATGGGGCGTTGTTTGTCCCCATGTTGCTGTGTCAACACTGATGTCATATAACCTTGCTTACAGTCTACAGTTTGGAAAAAATCACTTATGATAGTTTGGTAATCCTAAAACTAAGGAAGATGCTATCAGTTGTTTTAGCTTGCAGAAAGCTGCTTCTGCTTCTGGTGTCCACTGTAATAAATCCTTGTGCTGCCATCGGCTTTTTGAATATCAAATTAGTCAGTGGAGCAGATTCCAAAGCATAATTTGGTATCCAACTCCGACAAAAGTTAGTGGTTCCCAGGAAGGACATCATTTCCTTCTTGGTAGTTGGTCTAGGTACTTGTAATATTGCTGTTTTTCTGTCTTCATCTAATATTCTGCCTTCTTTGGATATTACATATCCCAGGTATTTAACTTCTTTTCTCCAAAGTTGCAGTTTGTTTTTGTTTACCTTGTGTCCTTGAGTAGCTAAAAATTGTAATAATGCTATGGTATCCTCTCTATATTCTTGCTGGGTGGGGGCTGCCAACAGAATGTCATCTACATAAAGTAAAATCTGACTACCTTTCGGTGGGATAAATCCCGCCAGGTTGCTTGCCATTTCTTGTGCAAATATGGTTAGACTTTCACAATATCCCTGTGGTAATCTCGTATATGTATACCGTTTCCCCTGAAACGTAAATGCACACCAATGTTGGCTGTCGGGGTGTATCGGTATTGAGAAAAATGCATTACTAATATCTACCACAGAAAAATACTTCTGCTGAGGCTTCAAATCATTCAGTAAGGTGTGCGGATCTGGCACCGTTGGTGCCCTGGGTATAACTGCATAATTTACAGCCTGTAGATCTTGGACCATACGCCATTCCCCATTTGCTTTCCTAACAGGAAATAAGGGTGTATTACATGGTGAATTGGGAGATTCTATTAAGACTCCTTCCTTAAGTAAGGCTGCTATTATAGGTTTAATCCCTATCTCTGCATCCTTTCTTAAGGGATACTGTCTTTTCTGAGGTCTAAATGCTGATTTTTGGCATAATGGTAACTGGTCCTGCTGTTCGAATAAGTCCTACATCTGATTTCCCTGTTGACCAGAGAGTCTCTGGTATGTCTCACAAGGCTTTTTTCTCTTCTTCCAATAAGAGTAATACTCAGCTATTCTCACTGACCTGTGAGTGCACAGCTGGGTGTGTCTGTGTTATCCAATTCAATTTCTGCTTCTGTGCTCCTTGTTTGGAGAGTTCTAATTATGTCTGCTTTTCCCACTTTATGACTTTTTCTCCTACGTCTGCCCATTTCAAACTTCTATTTTTGGTTAAGCTAACATGTGGCAATCGATTAGATTTGTAAAGTGCTAAAAATTCCTGGGGCAATGAACAGCTTATTACACTGTTTCCTTCTGTGTCCCAGTACAAGTTTCGTAACACTAGCCTGTTTGCATAGTTTTGAAACAACTCCTGCTCATATTCTTTATCAGGTCCTGGTCTATTACAGTAATATAGAGTACAATGCAACAAATGTTGTTTGTCAATGTCAAAGGAGGGGGATTTACTGATGGCTACGTTCATCAGTTCTTTGGTTACTGCCCCTGGACCAGTCGTAACCAAGTCCTGGCTGTACCAATAATATGTCTTACCCTCCGGTCGCACTACAAAAGTATCCATTTGTCGCTGTGCTTCCATACCCTGCATGGTTGGAACTACAGCTATGCCAAATATCTGCATTAAGTCTCTGCCCAAAAGATTTACTGGGCATTTTGCAGAAACCACAATTTTACTTTTCTGGGTCATTCCTGAAACGGGGTCTGTTATTGCTATATCATGGGAGAGTGGCTCCCGATACAGCTGTCCATTAGCCGCTTTCACTAGTATATAATCTGGTGATTCTGAATCTTCTGGTAATTTGGAAGGATGTATCAGGGTCCGTGAAGCCCCTGAGTCACACAAAAATTTGACTTCCCTCCCCTCTACTAGAAGCGTAACTTCCGGTTTTGTGTCTGCTAAGTAGAGCTCTAGGCTCAATAATGCTAAGTCTAAAATTTTATTTTCTTTAACATCTATAAATTCATGTACATCCTCTACCCCTTCTGTCACATCCTCTACCCTTGCTACCACATTTGCATTTGTCCTTCCCTGTTTGTTCTCATTCAGTGATTCCTGACTATCATATAGTCATTCCTCATCCTCCTTATCTTCCATAGTCACCTTTTTATTTAGCCTGCAATCCCTTGCCAAATGTCCTTTTTTCCCGCATTTAAAACATTCACCCCTTTTCTTTCTTTCTTCAAAATCTTCTGATCGTTTATCAGATTGTTTGTTTCCCTGGGCATTTTTCTTACTCTTTTTCCCAGTTTGTACTACAAAAAGTTCTGACCCATCTTCTGCTGCAAATACTTGAGTTTTTTTCTTCTTTTTACTATTAAAATGCCTTTCTGCATGTCTTGCATATTCAAGTAATGGCTGCAATCTACTTGTTCGATGATTTACCATGTGCTTTGTAATAAAGCTGCTAATGGGAGTTATACTACCTTTTAAGAATGCATTCTTTAGCTGCTGCTCATATGGGGAATCATGTGTTTGATTTTCGGGTATCTGCATTCCGCAGTGGTTATTAAAACACTCTAATAATCTAGCATAATATCTATCAACCGTTTTACCTTCTTGTTGAATGCACTGATTAATGCAAGTCCAATCAGCCCTCGGCTTCCATTTTTCAGAGATTCGGTCTGTCAGACCCTTTACTCTGTTATCCAATTCTGCATTACTATGTGGGAGTGGTCTAAGCTCTACGTCATGGGGATTCCAGTCGCCACTGATCATGTGCCAATCTGGACCTACAATTTGTCTAACTACTTTTTTTACTTCCTCTCCATTCAAATGGTAACTTAATCTCATACCCTGTAAGTCTTCTAAAAATTTTCTAAAATTCACTTTTGGATGGGGAATTCCCTCCGTGGCTTTCCGGACATCTTCCGGTGTCCACGGTCTATAAACTAAGAGAGTCGGATCCTGTCCTGCCTGTCCTGCCTGAGGATTTGGTACTTTTATGAGTGGACATATCTCTTCCTCACTCATAGCTTGTAATTTTCTATTCATTTCATATAATTCAATCTCCCCTCTCAAGTTACGTGTTCGAGACCTAGTCTCGATAGGATCCCTGACAAACGGTTTTGATGTTGTAGAAACAGCTGAGTATAGCGGAGGTGGATCAGCTTGTCCACTCGCTTCATATTCTGGTAAGGGAAGTGGAGGGGTGAAGGAGGGGCTGTTGCTATTACCAAGTTATTATCTTCTTTGTCTAAGAACATTGCTTTTGAATTTTTAATCTTTTGTTCTCTGCGATTTGCTTTCTCAAGCCACCTATGTGCCTGAGGGACTCCTAGTTGTCG
The DNA here is from genome assembly GCF_019279795.1 of Protopterus annectens. Classification (NCBI taxonomy): domain Eukaryota; kingdom Metazoa; phylum Chordata; order Ceratodontiformes; family Protopteridae; genus Protopterus; species Protopterus annectens. The sequence goes on along the minus strand of NC_056737.1, from coordinate 372,512,375 downwards.
TTGCTTTTTTAATTGACCTTTTGCATCTGTTTTAAGTTGTCTGACAAGTTTAATAAGTGCAAGTTTATCTAAATTACCATCAAATTTATATTTATCAACCCATTTCTTATAATACTTAACATTATCGGCATGCTGTAATTGCATATATTTCGCGTCTTCAGTTAGGGACGGGTCTCGGGAACTTTTTGTGCACTGATTTCCCATATTGCCTTAGCTAAGCTGTAAATTGTTACGTAACCCTTCTTATCACGTGGTACCACAGTTCTACACCTTTTCACAGTTTATCTAGAATAACTGTCTACCTATTCTGTTTCCCTGATCTATGACAAAGACAGTAACCTTTTTTGTCCCTGATCTGCACATGCAAATCTTCCTGACAAAAAAAAAGTTCTGCAACTAGTCCCTGATCTTAAAACAGAAAAAAGGTAAATTCCTTCTTACCTGATCCTCTGTGAGTTGATCCACTGGATCGTTGACTCGTCCTCCAATCCCAGATCAGCAACAGTGGCTGGCCTCTTTCGAACGACAATTCAGTCGGAGGTCTTTCAAAACAGAAGAGCCAATTTGGCCTCTTCTCTGTACGGGTGCATGCCACCGGGCCCAATTCTGACCTAGGCCTAGAGCGAGAGGTACTTTCCGGTCCGAAGGACCAAACTGTCAAAGGAAAAATATACTTCAAAAATTATCAAAACACGGTAGGTTCAGGTTAAGGCACTTTAATCTTGCAGCAAGAAGACAAAAACATGCTATTACAGAGTTTGTCTAACCAGAAACAGGAAATACTTTCATTTTTATACATTCTCTAACAAGACATTGCCTACCAAGCTGACGTAACAAATTACCAGTCTTTTCATCATCACTTGTTGACCATCAGTCTCACGAATTTCTGCTGATTTATCAATTTTTGTGAGAAACTTCCTGAGGAAAACAACGTGGCCTTGATTACCACCAGTTAGATACATGTTATGTTACCATTCAAGGTACTATGGCTAATTCAAGCATAAAGCTAACAGTTCGTTTCTCTAATAATCCTTTGTCTACATTATCTCTAAGCTTCTGCAGCTGTACATGTTCTCATGCTTCAAACAGAGCTGATTGTTTAGAATCATTACATTTACAGAATATAGTATTGTTCATTCATTCGTTCCTGACCTAGCAGATAAGCACCTGCTTCTCAAGTACATTTCCAAAAGGCATAAACATGAATATTGCTGTGCCAGCAATTACCAGGTCAGAGGGCATCTTGCAAGTTTCAGAAAGCACACTGCAATTTTCAAAAAGCATCTTTTTCAGTCTCATATGAAACTCAATTTATATATAACAGTGCATATAAAATAGAATGAAAAACATGTTAATTCTCCTAACTATTAATTAGCATTAAGCATGCACACATTAATACATATTTTTCTAACATACCCTCAGCCACAGAACTCCCCAGAAAGGGCTTTGCATTCCCTGGATGTTCATAGGCAACTG
>NC_056737.1:372458399-372505899 GCF_019279795.1 Protopterus annectens | reverse complement strand
GTACCAACAAAATACACAGTAATCATATACTGCAAATTAAATTAGTGATTCTATGACTAGATACATATGGTTGTTAACTGCAAAATAATTTCCCCAGTTTGATTAGACTTTAGATACTTTTGTACAGCTCTATGGAATGAAAATTGTATAATTTATGACTCCCTTATCCATTTCAATGTTCCTGGTCCTGAAGTCATTCCTAAAAGCCAAACATTTGTGCTATGGTCTATCCTCTCTATAACAAGGAAAAATGTTACTAAAAATTGGAAATCCCAATCTGCTCCTATCTTTAAAGTTGAGTTTATTCATCTTGTGAAATACATTTGTAAAAATGAGATTGTTTCTATAAAAGCAAGGACTAATAACATAAGTCATCATTTAATTGCAATGACAAAATTATTTAATCTTTTAGGGAAATATTAAATGTTTTCTTATGTACATTGCTTTTTTAATTGTTATAGACATTGTATATAGTTTGTTTTTTTTTTCTTGTTACTATACTGTTAAGTTATTATGTTATAAAATGAATAAAAACATTTTGAGAAAATAGTGATGCTAAATATGTATTTGTAATACTAATTTCATATGTACTGTACTGTTCAACAACACAGAAAAAGAAACTGTGATGTGTATCAGTAAAGTGATTTCAGAGTAAGAGTAATATTTATGGTCAGACATTATAAAAGCTAACTAACATCTATGGTTGAGAAATGACATGGTTACCATTCATTGTCTAGTTTTTTTCATGTCTCTCTAGTGAGTAAAATTCTTCTTTATTTGTGTATTTTTTTCTATACTAACAACCTTGATTTTATTTTCTCTATAAGTTGTTGTGGCATTGATAATTTCAGAAATGTTTACTGCCCTATTGTCACATAGAAGCATCTTTATTTTACTGTTGGACCAAATGACACTGTTTTTCTTTAGTGGTCATATTGCAGGACCATTGCTGCACTGTCAGTTTCAATCTATCATAAACTGTAGATGTTATCATCCAGTTGTATTTCTTTTCTCTAGAAAATGTTCTTGTATTTGCCTGATGAAATGACTTAAATGAGTTTTAAGTTACCAAAGATTGGAGCTTCTATGTGTCTTGAGTTTGTACACTGTTCTGTGGAGTATACCCATTCCTTGTCTTCTGGGATGCTGGCTGTTTACCTTACAGAAGACTTCCAGATTGTTGCCATGTGTTTTTTTCCTGGAATGTTTGAGTCTAAATTCTACTCCTTTGGATCTTCTTCATGGAATTTCCATCTTTATTTAGCATTTTACAAAAAAAGCCTGGTTTATTTGAGTCTATGTGAATAAATGTGAATTCTAGTTATGGTATAATCTTTTGTTTCATCAGGGGTGATAGTGGAACACGTTGATCCCTGTTGTTTTGCACAGATTAGGGTGAAAACTCTGTGACTGATATTGCTGTCATATTAATTGAAAATAGAGGTGATGTGTGCATGACAGTTTTTGGAAGTTTATAATGTCAATGTAATGTCAGTAAATGTTTACAAGACGTGCTAAAGACAGAATACTTCCAAGAACGCAAACATTTTAATATGAAATAAGATGTGCTTGGATATTGTGTAAACTTGTAAGAATAACTAAAAAAATGGACTGTTTATATCAGCAGCAATAAGGTTCATGTAACTGTGCTAATACATTTTGTAACATGAGCTTGTGTGTTCTCAGACGTTTGTGAGGAAAAACTGAAAAAAATATAATGCTGCTAAAATCATCAGCACAAAGTAATCATATAATATTGCTGATATTTTTTTTTATATAAGAGAGTTTGTTACCCCCTTTTCCCCTGCTGCTGGAAAGATTAATGGTACTTTATTGTTCAAATTGTACATGGGAAGAAGGAGGAAGGCGGCCTCCTTTACATAAGACATCAATATAAGCAGTTGCATAACATAATATACAGATAAAGTAGTACTTCAAAACAGAAAACAAAGTAGTAACAAATAACTGAAAATAAAAAAAAGCAGATTGTTATTAAAGTGAGTTGCATACATCAATTGTGTAATGTTAGTGATAACAGTTATTTGTAAAGTGTACTAGCCTCCACAACTGGGAAAAATTAATAGGTTCATACGTACTTACTAGGCTATAGATCTGTGAGGATCTTAAGAAGTTAGCCTTACATTCCCATGGATCATAGTTTCGTAGGTAAGTACTATTGTAGCTGCCCTTGCAGGCCATTTTAAGTCTTGCCAATTTCCCTTTTTAGTGCTTGAATTAACCTATCCCATTTTCTGTTATATTGTCCTTACCTATTACCATGGTCAATAATTATATATTATTCCCAGTGAGAATAACTGTGAACATACCAACGACAATTTGAGGGGATCCATGCATGGCATAAAACATTTAGGAGCTGACTCTGTCCATTAGTAGTACGGGAGCAGTTCTGGGGTAGATTTTCTGTTTCCCATCCATAGTTCCCAAGTGCACTTGCATAGGACAGTGATGAGCTTTGTTTTATTTTGATAGGGAGTCTTTTCCAAAGCAGTGGTATCCTCTGTGAGACATATCTGTCCCTCCAAACCATTCATTGATGTTACAGAAATGGTTTAGATCCCTAGACTGAGTATTTCTGTTGCCCTTTGACTTGTCAGTCTGCAGTAACTCCATCAGTAATGGGTCGGAGGATGCCTTGTATGCTTGACACAGGTCCTCTCTCAGCAATGTGTAGTGCACCAACTATATTGATAGGGCTTTCAGATAAAGATGGTAGCTTTCAGCTCTTATATTTTGTGAACAAATAACCCAGAGGTAGACAGAAGAAGGATGTACTGGGAGATTTACTTGTTGCCCCATCCATGACAGACATTGGTGATAAACTCAAGGTGAATTTATGGTTTCCCATCCATTCATCCAAATTAAATTTGATTAGATTGAGAAGTGCTTCATTTTATGTGGAGTCATAGACAGTTCCATTGAAGAGGTATTTTTTGTGATACATACCTATTCCTCTAAAGTGTTCTATTTATGTTGCAAAATAGATTTAGATTTCTAGAGCAGGAGTTCACTCATTGGGCTTGTGAATATAATAGGTCAGACAGGACAGGGTCTGTTGAATGTCTTTATATTAGACAGAAGTTACCTGTTAGTAGTCTGGATGACAATGAGAAGAGAGACAATGTTTTGGGATGGTATGCAAAGCCTTTGCAGTTTTCACACTTGCTTATTTTTTTTTAGTTCAAAAGTATTGTGGTCACTCCAGTTATTATGTTTGGAAAGGCACATACTGAATGGAGTATTATATTCAATGATCAGCCTGAAGAGATCCGTTATAGTAGAATGATTACATTCCTAGGTCTGGATGCCATATCTTAAGATTTAAGTTGTGCATTGAAAAAGGATTTCCTTACAATAGCGAACACATGGTGATCTACAGACAGTTCATTGTCAACACAGGTTCCCAGATCACTGACTATGGGATCAACTTTCAGGAGTGTGTCATCAGTATAATACTTACAAGGGGAAATCATGCTTGGATAAGTATATGATTATATATTTCTTGGCATTTAGTGTTAGTTCACAGTCCTGGCATCAGCTGTTTGCTTGGGAAAGGGTGTCTTGGAAGGTTTTTATGTCCTCTGAGGATTTTGTCATGGCACCAAGGTCTAGATATCTGGTGTGCACTGATCTGCCCTCATCCATTGCTTCAGTAACCTTGTTGAAAAAGTCAGCCAGGTTAATTAGGCAGGATCTGGCCTTGATGAGTCAGAACTGACTTGGGTCAAGAGTTTGTAGGTTACCTATGCCCTTATTTATTAATTCCATAATGACCTTTTCCATAGCCTTACACTTGAGGCTAGTTTCTCTTACAGGCCTATAATTACCCAAGTCCATAGACACCCAACCTTTGTGCAAGGAGATGACTGTTGCTGTCCTCCATTCATATGGCATGAAGCCTGTTTGAAACCTAATATTGAATAACATCTGTAGTGGTCTCACAGGTCACATTTCAGGCTGACCAGTGGGCATCCTAATGTATAATGTCTTCCCAGAGAACCAGTATTCTTGGCCTTGGATAGCACCTTGAGGATTTGTTCTTGGGAGAGTTGGGGGGATAGATGCAGGTATGAAATCTGGGAATACAAACTAGAGATGGGGATGAGGTTTGAATTAAATATGTATGTTATTAGATTGACTATGTCTTCTGAGTCTCCACATACAATATCTTTTACTATTAGCACTGTGCAATGCTGGCCATTGTTTTTGAGATTTCCAACATCCTTTGGCTGAGTAAATATTTTACTTCATATCGGGATTTGGTTTATTTGATTAGTATTCAGAGTTCCTGGTTAAGTTTAGCAAGAGCATTATAAGAATTTTGATAGTAAAATTGAACGCAATAAGATTTTGTTTTTCCTTTTGTTATAGAACCTCTTTATACTAGGATTCAAAAACAGAAGGGGCTACATTTATCTGGAGCATTACTTAACTGGGAAAATAAAAAATTATAGCTAAGCTAAATAGTTTGGGAAAGAAGAAAGGTATAAGCCAATAGGAATTGCATGACTGGAAGCACACAATGGCTATTTCAGTTAGGTATTTCTTAGGAAAATGACTGTTTTTAGAAGAAATGCTTATGCATTTATTGTTCACTTTGTACTGCATCAGTGTACCACAGTACTGTAGCATTTCTTTTTTTATATATATTGTTGGTTGTTAATATAAGGTAATGTAGTAGATATGCTTATAATTTATATCTTGTAGGACAGATGAATTCAATTTGTTCCTACAGCTTTTTTAACATTTTTATGTTTACTTGTGCCTTAATGTAACAGAAAGTCCTTTTTTTTATGGAGGCAGGGAGTAGGCCCACCTAGATCGATGCTCTGCCCTAGACAACAAAATTAGAAAGATAGTTGATGAATAGATGGATGGATAGATAGATAGATAGATAGATAGATAGATAGATAGATAGATAGATAGGTGGATAGATAAAAACCTCAAAAAAATAATTATAAAATAGATTTCAGATTAATGGGAAACCCAGAGTCAGAGAACGTGATTACAGACAATAAGCAAAGAATACAACAAGAAATCAGAATAACTGATGCTAAGAGTAGGTTGTCTTGAACATGAAGATATTTAATTGAAACTTCAACTGCACATATTTTAGTGTCATCAAAAAATGGAGAGTGAGACAATTACTAAGGAAAATTCTTGGAACATTAGGTAGCAAAGTTCATAGGAGTAAGATATGTGAAGTGACTTAACAGTAAGTGAAAACCTACCAGTGTGTCAATGAAATAGCTGCATTTAGATATTAGATTTATTATCCTTGATTTGAAAGGAGCTAAGTTTGTAGTGTTCCCAAGATCATTGAGGAAACAGATCTAACATACTATAGTCATCTTTTAACATGTCCTTTACCTTATTACTTGGGACCATTTTGTAACTTCAGCATTACATACCTTGGACTTGATATCTACATAAATATAAATGTAATTAATTTATATTTGGTTACATGGTAAGGACTTAAAGTGAAAATGTTTAAGTATTAGGACTGCTAGCAATTAGCTGTTTGAAGGGAATGGTAATTGTCTCGTCTAAGTTCAGCTAACATGATAAATCTGCACACATTCATAGTAGTTTTTAGAAGTTTGGTATTGTAAGAAAGACTAAATGCTATTAACAGCCAGACATATTCCAAATTGTATATCAAGATGTTTAGATGCCTTTAATGTTAGATTTCCTAGCTTTAGTTTTTACTAGCCTAGTTAAATTCTATTAATTTTAAGTCCTTAAAAGTTGTGTGTGCGTGTATGTTTGTGTTTTACTATGGTAAATAAAAGAAAAGTGTAGATCAAATACTGAGTAGGTCAATTACAGGCAAATGAGGGAAAAAAGTACAACTGTAAGTTAAACTTACCATGATAGTAGATGTTCGAGTGATCACTGCTGCAATAGCCTTAGCTGCTTGGATTATATCTTGCAAAAGGTATAACAGCTGGCCAGCTTCCAAAACTTCGGGGCACCTTCCACATGTCAAAACCATCAGGCAGCTCAAGTTAAGTTTACTAAAAGACAAGTTTGGGTGTGAAGCCCTTTAGAGCTTTCCTGTCAGCAGAGAAAAGAAGGACCAACAAAAGATAAATGTCTACACCCTGTCATAAAAAAAACAAATAAAAAAACAAAGGGAATGGACTGTATTATGTTCATCATATTGCTCACTGCAGAAGTAACCTTAGCTATATGGGCATACTACCTTATCTAATTGCATTTGGGAGATGGAAGGAGAAGGGTCTAGGAGCCCCTGCAGAATAATCCTAGCAAAGCTTGATCTCGACCTAGAGAAGGAATCGAGATTGTAGTGCTTTGTAAAAGTATGTACAGAGGACAAGGTTGCTGCTTCTAAAATACTTCTAGAATCCAGCCCTTGCCAAAAAGCCATAAGAAGAAGTCAGGGTCCTCGTAGAGTGCACCTTGACCCTGCCTGGGATAGTTTTGTTTTGAGTATAACAAAAGGTAATAGTCTTAGACAACTGTTTGGAAATAGTCTGTTTTGACACAGGTTGTACCTCTTCGTAGCTTCACAAAAAATGAACAATTCGTCTGAATATCTGAAATATTTAGTTGTGCCAATATAGTGCCTAAGATGTCTGTGGACATCTAATGTATGAAGTATCCTTTCTCCCTCATTTTTAGTTCAGGAAAGAAAATAGGGAGATGGATAGTTTGGCTTAAAGTAAACATGGATACCTCTTTAGGCATAAAAGAAGGATTAGTTCTCACAGAATCCCTGTCCCTATGGAAAATGAGATGGAGGAAATAAGACAGAGACTCAGATACCCTTCTTGCAGAGGTCAGAGCAATCAGTATAACTGTTTTCCACATTAAGAACCAGCCAGGTTAGCTTGTTCAAATGGAGCAAGTGTTAGCTTCTGTATCACAAAATTAAGATTCAAAAGGAGGAGCTACCGGTTTTCTTGTAGGCCTCTTATGAAAAAAACCCTTTCAAGAATTTTTTTACATGAAATGGCCAATATAAGAAAGGCATAGGATAATAGCTCACACAAATAAAGACCCAGAGAACAGAAACGCAGCTGGTCCCATTTCTGTGCCCTGCCCCCAACCCTTCTCTGAAGCATTCAAACCTGTGTGTTGTAGCGCTCTGTGTGAGATCTAAACTGTAGCAACTTCTTACAATTGTTGGACAATTGTTATTTTTATTTTGTTACAGTCTGGTATCTAAGGTATACACAGTCAAACTATGTGGCTTTAATTTCTGGGTGCAGGGGCTGTTCATTGGACTGTGGCAGTGTGGCGTGGATGTGTGTTCCAGTGACTGATCATTGGCATGGTGGTTTTTGCAAGAGCAGCATTGTTGTCTTGCAGTATTTGGTTCTCTGGTTGAGAATTTGGTTGTTGATTCCTTCTGTGTGCAGTCTGCATGTACTCCTTGTCTGTGTGCAGGTTTTATCGAGGAAATATAATTTTTTGGGGGGAAGAGGTAGGGAGGCAGGCATTGTTCCCAGAAGATAAAATGTATATATCTTTGCAACTAGTTGTCATCTCAGTTTATTGGGAACTACTACATTGTTAAGCTTTAGAGATACTTTTTTTTTTTTGCTTAAGGAAAAATAAGTTAAGACTGAAATTCTTTCCTTACTTATGATTTTTTTTTCAGGTCATCATTGATGAAAAAGTTATAAAAAGCTCTTAAGATAGATCTTTGAGCATCTAGAACACTATGCTCCCAGACCCTTGGCTTAATTCTGTTACTTCCTCCATATTGATTCCATTGTAGTCTTAGCCCATTAGGGTGTGTTAAAAGTATGGAGGAAAAAAGTGCAAAAGGAACAGAAACTATGGAAAAAAAATAATTCTGGATAGTAGGGAGCCAAGAGGGGTGGCAGGAGAAGGACACGGGGAGGTGCAGGGAGGACCAATGTACAAAGGGTACATGGAGGCCCGTCTTTAGGGCTCTAGTTCACATTTGACTGTTCTTGTCGATTGCATTTCAGTATCCAAGGTGGATATAGTTCATGAAGCGGCTATAATGAGTGGGTACTGAGGCAGTCTGTGGATGAAAGTGACTGATTCCATCTGTTGTTTAATCACTATCCTTAAGAAAGAAAAATAACAGGGCATGAGATCAGAAAGAAGAGCAATGTCTTATTTTTCAGAGTAAAAGGTTTCCACATAATAATGTGACTTTATATGGAGTGTTTTCATTATTTATTAATTATGTGTACTTAACAGATATAATCATTTGAAGAAATTCAGCAAATCCACTAGGAATAAGGTTAAATATGAGAGCAAAAATCACAGCCCTGTGCTTAAGTGATAGCAAATGAAACACCTTTGTGGTAACAGTGCAACTGCTAAGTGTTCTGCTAACCAGACAGAGACATTTCAAAGAAAACTGAAATAGACAAATGACTGAGAGAGAGAGAGAGAGAGAGAAAAACACAGATAAAAAAGTAGCAACATGAGAAGGAGAGAAAAACAGAAGTATAATAAAGATAATGATAAACATCAAAACTAATGGTTAATAATGAAAACTATGGTCTAATACAAAAAGCAGACTGCGTGCCCGCTATTTATAATGCCTTTAGGTTAGTGTGACTTATGAGTTAGCTCAATACGAACAAGGGGGAAAAGACAGAGTAATCCATGTAATCCCAGTAACAGCAATTATTACTAGACTGTAAACAAAAGGCCTTTAAGGAAGATATGAAGAATGCAAATGTGCAAGCTGTGGCAGGAAGTTTCTGAGTGAAAAGGATGAGTCACTGAATGAATAACCACCTACAGCTTTGTATGTCCTAGAGAATGTCCGAGACGCCCACCACCAGTTTCCAATCCCTGACCCCATCACAGATCTCTAAGGATTCATCACATTATAATTTATAATAAATAACATATTTATTAGGCATAGCAATAACATTTTTGATTCAAAGCAAAGCACTTTTAATCTGGGAAAAATCTGTGATTGTATGAAATAACTATTCTGTTTTCTTTATTATAAAATGTTAAAATATCTTCGAAATCAGAGAATGTACATGATGTTTAACCCATAAATTCTGACTTATGTGGTAACATTTATAAGTAAAAACTGTTATTTCTATCACATAGTTCTATGTCACCATTTCTGTGACACTTAATAATCTATTAAAGTGCAAGCTTGTAATTTGACATAGATCGTGCGATCCATGAGGCACTCTGTCATTGAAAGATGACATCATAATATATAAAATCCCATTTAGTATCTTCAGCCTATGGTCTTGTCGTTGGATTTTAAAATGATATTTTACAAAGTTCAATGCCTTAATTTACTTGCTGTACTAGAATCTTTAAACCCTAAAACTACATTGTCATATTAGAAATATCGGTAAGATACAGAGCTCCAAGCTCATAATTTAATAATGTTCTTGTCTTTGTCATGATCAGTTGTGCCCACCCATGATATTACTCAGACTAATGATCTCTATGAATGACTGTCAAAAACTACCAGTGCTTGGTGTAGCCACACGACAACTATGACACAGGTCTAGTAGCATACTTGTCATCAGCTAGAATATAAGGGATATAAAAGCTGATTCTGAAAGCACATACATTTTCTGCACGTATACACATGCATCTATTTTAAATAATTGTGTTGATTAATGAGTATTGTACATGCATCTCTTTTAGACTGTAAGAAGGTTTGAGCGGTAATGGACTGAGAAATTTACAAAACACTCGTGCATGTTTATGACAGATAATTTCTCTATGTATTAGCAAAGGGATCTCTACTGTTTGTTACCAAATAGGTGATTAATGCTGAGAATGCCAGATCTAAAAGAGCACTGGCATCCTGTCATTGTGGCTAAATTGAGAGATGACTGACAAAATGAATGTTACGTTTTCCTCATTTCCTCATTTTCTCCCCCTTCTCTAAGTTTGTGCAATCTTGAAGTTGGTGTGTATAACCCTACACCCATGCAGACACACACACACACACACAGACACACACACATACATCCATTTCCTTTAAATATATATTACTCCAACCGATCCTTACAAAGAATATCAACATCTACCCAGCCTTTTTCCATACTGCCCTATCTCTAAAAGCAAACCACATGTGGTTTATTTATAAATTTGTTTGTTTGTGTCTTTCGGCTTTTCCCAATATCTTAAAACTAGGCATCCAAATTTACAATCAAATACCAAACCAAGACCAAAATATAACTGGACACACTCTTTCCTCTGTAAAATATAATTTCAAAAACGTTAGCAGTGATATTCATTGCAACCCAGATCCCACTATTCATAAAAACATCACTTCCTACCCCAAATAAATCAGTCCCCTAATACCACTCAATAAAGAAACAGAACCCAAGCTCACCTTACTAAATATGAACCTAAGAAGTATGTGCAATAAAATCCATAACATCCATGCCTACCTTGTCGCATATGCTGCTGATGTAGTCACAGCTACTGAAACCTAATTAAAAAAAAAGAAATAAAGAATAATGAGACCCCCCCAACAAACACACACATTCACATATACTCACAGGATGTAATATACCCAGGCATGGCAGACAACACAAGTGTGCAGGCGAAGTAGCAACATCTACAAAAATTCCCTAATCATCATGTTACTCCCATAGGAAATATCTACATTTAACAATGCCAAACTTCTAATAACAGTCCTAAAAATCAACAATAGGAAAACTATGTGTTTAACAGCAATATATATGCTACTATGGAATAACAGTGATATTGCTGAAAACATTCTATATTTGATATCCTAACAAATTAACCATGAACCTATAATACTTGGAGACTTAAATATAGACTGGCAAATCATAAATTCCAATACCCCCATTGACTCAATATACTTGTACAATTTCAAACAATTAATAACCACACCCACTAGAATCAGTAAAACTTCGAGGAGACCCTCAACATTTGATTGGATCCTTACAAACAAACCAATCTAACAAAAGATAGCATAAGTGACCACATACCAATGTATGCCATTAGAACTCACCATAACCTAGATAAGCACATTATCTATAACCAAATATGAAATCTAACCAATTTCAGCTAAGATATTTTCAATAAAACACTAAAACAATATAACTGCAATGTACTCCGAACAATGCCACTAGATACTGCTGTAGAACACTTTAATAACACATTCTTGTATACCTTAAATAATCTATCACCAGTATGTAATAAAAGAATAAAGTTCTACCCCTCACCATAGCAAACAAAAGAAACAAAAAAAAATGATAAAAATATATAAAGTCTGAAAAAATGGTACAAAAATAGAACTCAAAATGCCTTCCAGCAATTTTTTGTTTTCTCAAAAATGTTTTTTATTTTTCAAAAACATTTGAATGAATTCTATAATATTTATACATAACATCTTAAATAATTATGTGCACTATTTACATTAGCCTGGCAGTATAACAGATCTTAATGTATACAGTTACTTTATAAGTATGGCCAATCCATTATTAGAGTGTCTGATCAACTATTGTATAGTGTCAATCAGCGATAAGACTTTTCCCCAAGGGTTGTTGATAGATGCCTTTGGAAAAATTCTTAGATCTTTAATTTTAATTTCCAATAATGCTCTGGTCTTCAGTAGGTTGTAGAAGTCTTCCAAATGTTTGTATTCCATCTTCTTGTTATACACCTCCTTGAAATTGCAAGTATAGTCGATACTAGATACATGTTTGACCTATTCATTCACATTTAATAATACAAGAGCTTTAGTTAAATAAAATGATTAATTAAATAAAGCTTGTAGAAAGTTATTAATGCCATTCCAAAATGGCTTAATTTTAACACAATCAAAGATAATGTGGTTCCAATCTACATTGTTTACTTGCTCACATCTCCAATATATTCCTTTTATGGAAGAACTAATTTTACTGATTCCGTCTGGGGTTAAGAATGCTGTGTGCAAGCATTTCCAATTAAAAACTTTCAAGTATTGTGTAAAGGATATATATTTTATTGATAATAAGATATTTGTTTTAATATCTTCAGTTAACTGTATTGAGCGTCCTTTTGTTACATATTTCCAATATGAGGTTTTGGGTCTTGTTTTATAGTTTATCAATATTTGGTAAAATTTTTAAATATTTTTCCCATGTCAAAGTCATTATATAAGATTTCATATGTGTATTTCGTACATTTAGGTATTTCTTTAAATTAAGAATTGTTAATTATTCTATTTAAATCTTGTAAATATGACAGAATACTCTGTAAAGTTAGCCAGTCCTGTTGTGGGATTTTGTATGTTGTTTTTATTACTTGCATATTTAAAACTTTTACTTCTTTGATACATTGGAGCCAACAAACAAATCCTTTCTGTTCCCAGGAATTAATAATTTTTCTATATATTTTATGCGGAAAGTTCTTTGTGGCTATAAATGGTGTTAAAAGACCAAACAAGATTTTTAAATCTATATTTGCATTAATAATTTTCCTAAATGAGTCAATGTAATAATTAATCATGTGAGTTTTAGTGGGTTTCGTTATGTTATATGGCATACTAATACATAATATGTGCCCTGGCAAATTGTTTTTATCTGTTATTTGAATTTTTTTTTTTGTAAATCAAATTCATTTATTGATATTACAGTTAGTAATTCTTTCCAATTTGCAGAGTAATTTGGACTTATCCAATCTGAGATTGTTTTAGTGATGCTTTTATATATGTTCCTATATCAGGAAAGTTTAATCCTCCCTGTTTCCATGATCTGATATAATGTATTAAAGCTATTCTGTTTCTTTTGGGAAACCATAGCAATTTTATTAGGCATGACTTTAATTCTTTAAGTATATTCCTTTCTGGTAACAGTTGTATTGCCAAGGCTATATATAGGATCTTGGGCAGTAAAACCATTTTATTAACTGTAGTTTATCTTTAAATGTTAATATTATTTTGTTCTATTTTTCCACATATATTTTAATTGTATTGATTATATTATTGCAGTTTTTTGAGACTAATTCATTATTATCCTTGCATAACTCAATTACTATATATTTTAAGGTAGATTCTTGTTTCCCTATGATGTGATCCCCTTTCATCTGCAGGGTTTTTTTTTTATTTAAAAATAAAAATTTTGATTGTGATTTATTGAAATGGAATTCTGAAGTCATGTGAAATTTTTCAATTAATATATCTAATGCTTCTAATGTCTCTTTTGTATTAGATAATGTTAGTAATATGCCATCAGCAAATAACATTACTTTAGAATTCTATTATTCATAAACATCTATTCCTTTGATTTTTATATTGTTACAAATTGAATCTGATAATATTACAATAGCCAGCGCAAACAGAATTGGTGACATTGGACATCCTTGTTTAGTGCCTTTTGTTATATGTATAGATTCAGAGGTAAAAGGACCTAAATTGACATACGCTAAATTATTTGTATATATATTCTTTAGGAGACGAACAAAGGATGCAGGAAATTCAAATAGCATTAGGATTTTGAATAAATAGTCCTAATTTAGGGAATCAAAGTGTTTCTCTATATCTAAGCCAATAATGATTGTTTCCTTATTTTCTTTATTATCATAATCTATAAGAGAAATTATCCTTTTAATATTGTCATGTGTGTGTCTATGATATATATATAAATACAGTTTGATCATTATTTATTGTTTTAGATAGTGGTATTTTCATTCTATTAGTTAATATTGTCATGGATATCTTATAGTCATTATTTAATGATGATATTGGTCTATATGAGGTACAGAGATTTGGGATTTGGTTTCCTTTAGGATTGGTGTGATTAAGGTATATCCCCAAGAGGGTGGTATTTAAGCTTGTGACTGAATTTCTCATAGAGTTTTATGGAAGAGGGATGGTATCTTTGAAAGAAAAAGTTTATATATTTCCATAATTATGCCATCTATACCCGGAGCTTTATTATTTCTACCCTCTTTTAATGTATGAGTAATTTCTTTGTAGGATATGGGTGCTTGCAGATCTAGTTTTAATTTTTCTGGTATTTTTTTTTATATTAGAACATTTTTCATCTAGATTTACTTGATTAATATGTATATTTTCTTTTTGGAAATGTTCCATGTAGTGATTTCTATAGGCATCAAGAATGTCACCTATATCCAAGACACTTTTCCCTTTCTTTTCATGGAAGATACTTTTAATGTTATTAGCTTTTGATTGTATTTTGATTCTTGTGGATAAATTATGTAGATAATTGGGAGAAGTGGCCAAGGTATTCATTTTTAGTTTTTCTAAATCTAAACTAGTTTTATGTGTTAGAATTTCATTCTATTTATTTTAATACTTCTTATTTCTTTTTCATCTCCAAATAATTTTGATTTTTTTCAGCTTTTACTGACAAAAGTTTGGATTGTAGATCTAATAATTCAGAATCCCATTCTCTGATTTTTTTATATACCAAGTTAGGGTTTTACAATATATGTAAGCTTTTAATGAGTCCCATATCATTTTATTTATCTCTGTGGTATAATTAATATCTAAGAAGAACTGTAATTAAGATAATAACCAGGGTTTGAACTCTTTAATTTTAGTTATATATGCTGGAATTCTGGAGTTAAAGATTAATGGTCTGTACCCATTTTGAAAGTTTACTATCAATGAATTGTGGTCTGAAAAGGGGCAGGGAGTGATTGAGAAATTAATGATTTTAGACTGTAAGTCATGGGCAGCAAATATTTTATCTATTCTAGTTTGGGTACCAAATCTGTGATCTTGATGGGAAAACAACAAAGATTTATCTTCTTTAAATTTGAAAGTATCTACAAGATGAAATGATTCTACCCACTTGTTTAAAGCTTTTGATACAGCAGATGTATGCAGCGGTCTTTTATTTGTAGTTTCAGAAATATCAGATATCAGTTAAAATCTCCTCCTAATATAAAGTTGCCTTTATAATTATTGGAAATAAAATCCAAGTGCTTTTTAACAGTTCCTGTTCCAATGCCTGGGAACCAGTATAGATTGGCTAGGGTCCATATTCTGTTATTATATTTAACTATTACTAATGCCATAAGGCCTTCTTTATCTTCATACTTATAAATGATTTCTGGATTAATCACATCTGTTTTCCATAAAATTGTTACCCCTTTTGTCTTTGTCTTATGAGTGGATTGCACCAATATCTTATAGTCCTTAGAATTCCATTTGTAATTGTCATTTGTTTTGAAATTACTTTCTTGAAGGAAGACAATTTATGCTTAGTTCGGTTTTAAATATTTCAGTAGATTTGATCTCTTGCTAGGATTGTTTAAGCCATTGGTATTTAAAGATAATAAAGTTAGGTTATTTAGACTATGTATTTTTGTTTTGTTGTGACTATTAAACATTCTCCTCTAATAACTATAGAGTATATGTTTGAGCTTTTAAAGGAAATTATCAGTTTTATACTTTGAGTGTTTACCAATAAAGTAATGTTTTGGTCAGGCATACTAATTTTTTTTTTGTGAAATAAATTTAAATTAATAAATGTTAACAAAACTAAAATCTGCACTAGCCATGGAATGAAAATCATTCCTAATCTGATGGATAAAATTAAATCCATCAGATTATCACTCATACCTTGACAATCCAGAACATCTCTGCTCCATAAATTGAGTTATAATATGGAGAATATTTGTAATAGGAATAAGCAATATTATGTTATTTTGAACAGATATAGTACTATTGCAGATTAGACAGAATTCTAATACAGTATAAATGTCTACAGATTGTATAAGCAATTAACATTTACATGAAAGATAGAGGACAAGCAATTCAATCATAGTAAAGTAGGATGTGTCATAAATATAACCTCAGTAAAAGTTTATAGCACACAGTTATTTAACATATTCACCCTTATTGATGAAGTCTATCAAAACGTATTACTTAATATAAATTGATGGTAATATTTATACCTAATGTTTATAATACAATGTATTTTATGGGCTATATCAGAAGTTATATTTCAATCTTTGCCGGCATTTAAGTAATCACTTTGTGTGTTGCTTACTTAGTTAAAACATCAGTTTTGTTTTATGTGAACATTGATGAAAGTTAGTGCATTTTAATTATCCGTGCATCCCTCTCCCCCCCCCCCATTTCCTACACATAAGGATTTTCATATCTGTCATTTCTTATTATAAAATGAGTGAAATTATAGGTTAAAAACAATAAATTCACTTATTGTGATTAATGATTACAAGTTCCCTTTCCATATTCATAAATTGCCATTTTATGGCATATACTAAAGTTTTTAGATTTAAATGGCAACATTCTATTTTGTATAATCAGCAAAGGTTAAACTGAGTGATTATTGTCAATTTAATACTATTTGTTCAGAATGTGACTGTTACATTCTGTGACATTTCAATTTCAGGCTTCTATTGTTTCTCTTGAACAACTTTGTCAGTTTGATGTCATGTATAAAACATTAGTTATCTTGGTAAATGCTTAAGTATTATGCATGTTCAAGATGGGTTACAAAAACTACAATTCAAGTTAAAGCAATTACATGACTTGTTATGTATATTTACTTATATAAGAAAATCATCAGGCTTTCCCTTGATGTTTAGTGTAGTATATGTCATTTATGACAAGTTAATACAGTAGTGTTATTATACACAAGCCCATGTTATTAAATCCCCTCTTTAATATCTAAATTCAGTAGACTGCTTCATCTTATATGACAATTATATATTTTATGTCTAGATTTACTAAAATCATACATTACATAACTATTGTGTGTTTTTTTTTTTGGCTGTTGCTTAGTTATTTGAGAGACCACAAGCTGTAATGCTTATTCTTATTATTAGCTCCTTCCAAGCATATTTATATAGTCGACAGACTAAATTATGAGACCCTTCTAGTTTCTTATTTATTATAAGTATATTTCCATCCTTACATACACACATATCAGTATGTCAAGCATGGGTAACAATACCCATCCAGTTTTGCCAGAATACCATTCACTAGTTCATGTGGTGTGTTTCCAGACTGTTCTTAAAATATCCAAACCAATATTTGTCCTGTCCCATTTTATCAGCCGGTTCCATGCAGGGGCCAGTCTGCCAGTGAGCCACTCAACACTCCTTCCATTCCCACAGATATTTCCCTGAAGGAAATCTGATGACTCTCTAGTACTTTCCAGCAACCAGAAACACCTCTAGAATCAGCTATCCCCATATGCCCAACACGTCCAAGCAAGCTCACCTCCCAGACCACTGCAAAGGGTACTGCACAAGATCAAGTGCTCTTAGTCTTTCAAAATAACTCAGACTTCCACTCTTATGTAAGTCCTTAATGTGTTTGGGCCAAAATACATTTTAAATATAAAATTGCACATATTTATTTATTTTTTTCCCCTTTTTTTTATCAAGAATCAACTTAATGAGCTAAACGAAGTGTTGGGAGACCATCAATATGTGAACATGTAGTTTAAAACAGCCCTTTTATTTTATATATGGATTCACTTCAGAAGCTCAAAATACTGAAATATTGAATTTCAGTATCTCGACCCCAAGAAGTCGAATCCACAGAACAGCGAAAGTTGAGAAGAGCGAAATTCTAAACCTTGAATACCAGATGTTTTGAATTTCACGCTTCTGAACTTTTGCTGTGGTTATGTATTCAGGTAAGTGTGTATGTGTGTGTGTGTGTGTGTGTGTGTGTGTGTGTGTGTGTGTGTGTGTGTGTGTGTGTGTGTGGGGTAAGGGTTTTGGGTAGGGGCTGTGGTGTGTGTCAGTGTGTTTTTTTGCTGAGATGTGTGTGTGCGAGGAGAATGTAACGTGTGGTGGTGTTTTGTGTGTGTTTGTATGTAGTGCGACCTCTGAAT
Source organism: Protopterus annectens (assembly GCF_019279795.1). NCBI lineage: Eukaryota > Metazoa > Chordata > Ceratodontiformes > Protopteridae > Protopterus > Protopterus annectens. The sequence continues at coordinate 372,488,086 of NC_056737.1, read as the reverse complement.
GAGAATATTTAAGTAGGGGGGGTGTGGGGACGCAGCCCCTCACATTGAGGTGCAGGGGGGCTTTCTCCTTGCTTTCATGTAGTCGAGAGATTGTGTGTGTTTGTGTGGAGAATGGTGTGTGTGTGTGTGTGTGCAGTAGTACCACGAAATTCAAAACCACCGGTATTCTAGGTTTTGAATTTCGCAGTTTTAAGTTTTCGTGGTTTTGTGGATTCGAAATATATATATATATATATATATATATATATATATATATATATATATATATATATATATATGTATATATGTGTCTATATTAGAACACTGAAGTTTCAGAACTTTGAATTGTCTAATATCGACCCCTAGTAACAGAAAACTGAAACCAAAACACATACACACAACACAAACACACCAAACAAACAGCAATCCACACACACACACCTAAAACCTTACATCTAAACCTACACTAAACTGTACATACACCACTATCTATCCATTTACCTTAACCCAAACCCTATGGTCCATCACTATCGCACACACACCTCACCCGTGCCTTAACCCTAACTCAACTACCCCACCCTAACCCTTATGTCTACACATTCGCACACTTACCTGACCCGCGCCCTAACCCTAACTCGCCTAACCCATCCTAACCCTCACGTCCACACAATTGCACACTAACCTGAACCCGACCCATAACTTTCCACTGCAGAGCTGAAAATAGTGAAGCGACAGGAACGGACAACTGAATTCTTTCCCTAGGAAAGAATTTGGTTTTCTGAAACTTCGCTTTCGCTTATTAGGGGTTCGATATTAGAACATTCAAAGTTCTGAAACTTCGATGTTCTAATATAGACCATATATATATATATATATATATATATATATATATATATATATAGATAGATATATATATAAACTTCATTGCCAAGAATCATCTCAGAGGCTCCTCAGAGCCATTAAGCATTATCGTCATTCTGTCTCCATTACCATAGCAACCTGGGAGCATCTGTTTTTGTCAGTGTGTCTGTGTACTGCATATCAAAGGCTTGCGATGCACCTAAAACAAAGCTTTACTTCACTTTACTGCAACTTCAAGCCTAAATTCCCTCCCTTTCAGTGAGGCAGCAGGCAGGAAAAGAATGCAGAGCAAACAGAAAATAAAAAACCCTCCCAACAAGCCGCCACAAAAAGAGATAACATATTCTTTCCGCCTCCCCACCTCTCACTCATGAAAATGGCAACATACAACAGCTGCCAGACACAGCTGCAGCCACACATACCATCTTAGGCTTAATCAAACAGCACTCAAAGCTATGATGCCTGCCATAATTGATATTAGTTATTTTTAGACAGAATAATAATGACATTTGTACTAGCTGTCAGACACGGCTGCATCCACGCACACCATATCAGGACTGATCAAACACCACTCAAAGCTATGATACCTGCCATAATTGATATTAACTATGTTTAGACAGAATAATAATGACATTTGTACTAGCTGCCAGACACAGCTGCATCCATGCACACCATATCAGGATTGATCAAACAGCACTCGTAGCTGTAATACCTGCCATAATTGATATTAACTATATTTAGACAGAATAATGATGACATTTGTACTAAGAACTTGCTACTATTATTTAACCAGGATATACATGACATTTCTAAATCATACTTTAACTGAAGAAGGCATAAGTCTCCATGACAGCATTTTTTTTCAAAACACTCTACTGTTACTGCTATTATATATGATGTTAATTTGTTACATTTGAGTCTGAACTATAATGAATGGTACCTTGTTGAATTAGTTAATTAATTACTTAAGTTATTATAAGTAAAATCAATGAAAAATGAACAAGATAAGTATTCACTGATTTCAAGTAGGGGAATAGAAACTTCTATGTTTGTATTAAATGTTGCTTTGTTTGGCTTTAATATAATGTAAATGGTAACTGATCTTGACCTACCTTAGTTTGTGAAGAATTATTGGACTCTTTGGACATTCTGAATACATCATTATTGTTTCTCAGTTGTTTTTGAAACCCTCCTTTTTTTAAATAAAAACACATGATGCACCATATCAGTTGATACTTTGAGAGATGTAGTTGTAAGAGTTACTTTTTGGGACAGCTATCTTGGAATCAGTTTTTTGTTTCTTCTTTCTAGCATCAGTCCAATGATTTGTTTCTTTTATTCTTTCAAAAGTAGGGGTCATCCGTTCCATTTCTTCCGGGATGGACACTATGTTGTTGTTTTTGATGAACATAGTAGCTTCTTCTACGTTATTAAAGGTTCTCATCTCATTGGCAAAAGTATTTTTATCTTGGCTCAAAAGGCCAGCTGTGCTTTAATGTTGTTTTGTTTCAACTGTTTTATTATTGGCCAGACTTTTTTTTCCTTCTTTCTAGTATTCTGGAAGAATAATCATTGTCAAACCTTATCAGACATTGATTGTTGTTTAAGGGTGATTTTCTCCAAGCAGATTTTAATATTAGTTTCTTGTCCAGAAATGAAAGAAAGTTTATAATGATGGGTCTAGGTGGACTATTTAATGAGTAAAAAGCAGGTTTCCTCAGTACTCTATGCACCCTTTCAATTCCAAATGAAAGTTCTTGTTTCAAGTGTAAAAATTCAGGAATCCAGGTTAAGAATGAAATAATGTCTTCTCCTTCAGTGTTTTCAGGTAGACCAAAGATCCTTATGTTGTTTCACCTTTCCCTGTTTTCTAAATCATCTATTTTGTTAAGCAGCCATGTATTCTGTTTAAGCAGAAATTTTTTTTGGAATTCTTACTCTTTGAGTCTCCCTTCAATGTCATTTAGAAAAGACTCTATATTTGTTATTTTTGTATGGTGTTACTGTAATAGTTCCTTAAGAGTATCAGTCTGTTTAATTTGAAGTTTTCTAAAGCAGCATCTGGATGAGAATTCCTTGAGGTGTTCATATTCAGTGACTCAATATATCTCCAAGTTACTTGACAGGAAAAGTTTTGTATATCTCCACCAAAATTGATATTTATGTAGTTTAGTAGTTTATCTATAGATTTCTGACATTTTAAACTTGAAAATAATAAAATGTTCCTATATTATTATTATACTAGTTTATGGAGCTCTCAAAATTCAGTGCTCTCAGTTGGCCATCTAGTCTCCACCCCTCGCCTTCCAGCAATTTTGACATCTTAGAAACTTTGCAATATTCCATGTCAAGCAGGACAAGCAAGCATACTATACCAACCTACAAGACAAACTTCAGAGCAACCCAAAACATTTTTGGTCATTACTAAATAAACTACTCCACTCTAGCAAGACCACTCCTTCACCAAAAACAGACAATATGACAGACTCTGTCGCAACAGAGTTTAATTCCTACTTTATACAATCAGTATTATGTCTCTCTTAGACACTAATACATCTGTCCCCTCTGTCTACCCCTGTCCAATCAAAACCACCCACAGCTCTTCAGTTTTAGTCCAGTACCCACCTCACTCATAATGAAGTTGCTCCTTAAACTAAAACCTAAATCCATAGCTGTAGACAATTACCATCAGACTACCTAAAAATGGCCGCAAAAGTCATAGTCTTCCCTATGTCCATGCTAATCAATAGTTCCATAGCAGAAAGATACATCCCATCACTGTGGAAAAATCCTAAATCATACCACTGCACAAAGGAGACCCATCTACAGAGTTTAATAACTACAAACCTATAGAGATTCATTTTCCCCTCTCCAAAATCTTAGAGAAATGCATACATACAAAGCTGATGCAATACCTAACCTTAAATAACCTGCTCTCAGAAACACAACACGGCGTTAGGCCCCAGCACAGCACCACTACTGCTCTACTACATTTTACCAGTGTAATAAACCGACATAGAAACAATGGTCTGCTTGTGTCCACCATGTTCTTCGACATGTCAAAAGCATTTGATACTGTCTTGCACCAGCAACTTGTCATTCCACTCTCAGCAATAGGAGAAGAAACTTAAACACAATACTCAGACAGAGTGGAGAAATGGACTCACCACAGCTATGAAACACATTTTTAATGAATAAAAATTGACACAAATTTTGTTGAATAAAATTAAGTGCTTTTGTAAAGTGTATAACAAAGACTTCCAGGCTATTTCAGTATTGTGCTTATCTTTCACAAAACTCCTTATCATGGTTATTTAGTTACTATCTGTAAGGCAACAAACCTACTCATCCTTTCAACTAGTTACTATAGGTGTCCCTCAGGGCTCTACCATGAGGTCCTCTTCTATTTAATATGTCTCATAACTTCCACACATTCACTCACTATGCTAGTTTAGTTCTATATGCATAGGTTCATAGGTAGGCACTAGGCTATTAGCCCTAGGGCCTATATAAGCCTAGCCAAAAAGGTACCCTGGCTTTCACCACCCAAGAAAATTATTTTCCTGTGCCCCTGTCAAGCAGAGTCACAGAGGTGATCCCTGGGGTGAATTTCCTATTTCCCATCAAATTATCAAGATTTTTCTTGAAGATTGCTAATGAGGAGCTCTGTTTGACATAGATAGGTAGTCTGTTCCAGAGTATGGGAAGTCTCTGGGACAGGAATTATTTCTGTTTATTGTGGTGACAAGGTTTAGGTCCCTATAGCATGTAGCTTGGAGGGATTGTGATTTCTTTAAGTGGAGCATGTCCAACAGCTCTGGGTTTGATATAGCTTTGTATGTTAGGCAGAGATCGCCTCTGAGTAAGCGATATGCAACGGAGTAAAGCTGGAGTTTTTTGAGACGGTTCATGAGGGCATCTGTTTGAGGCCAGTAATCCTCTTTGTGAGGTATTTCTGTGGCATTTCCAGTTGTTGTAGGTGTCTTGTGAGGTACATACCAAAAGGGGCATTGTACTCTATAATGGGTCTAATGAGTGATGAGTAGAGGGGAACAATGACCTCTTTTTTTCTGGATAAGAAACCTTTTGTGATGAGGTGAGCCATGTAGAAGGATTTCCTGACCACTGTGGTGATGTGATTATCAAAGGAGAGACTACTGTCCACCTGTGTCCCAAGGTCTCTTATCACACTTTCGGCATTAAGTAGACTACCACTTATGTGGTAGTTCATGGGTACAGAGCTTTTACCAAAGGGGATGACAATACACTTTTTGGCACTGAGCTTCAGGCCATGGCTTTGACACCAGGCATCTGTCTCAGTGAGGCCCTTTTGCAGCATGTCTACATCGTTAGGAGTTTCAATTATGGCTCCTAGTTTGCAATCATCTGCAAACTTTGTTAGCCAAAGACCTTCTGTGTTAGCCTGTACTTCAGAGAAGTAGATACCAAACAGGAGAAGATCCAGGACGGAACCCTGTGGTAGTCCACTTGTCACTGGTCTAAAGTCAGATTTGGAGTCTGCTACGTTCACAGTGTGGGTTCTGTCCATGAGCCAGTTGGCAACCCATCTTGTGACATAGGGATTTATACCTAGTTTAGTGAGCTTATCTATAATTCCAGAGTGGGGGATGGTGTTGAAAGCCTTGGCGAGATCTAGATAAGCTGTGTGAACCACCTTACCCTCATCTGTGGCTTTGGTGACTGCTGCAAAGAAGTCAATCAGGTTTAGGAGACATGATCTGCCTTTTACAAACCCGAAATGGGTAGGGTCCAGAGTTTGGAGATTACCTATGTCTTTGTTTATGAGTTCCATGATGATACCTTCCATGGCCTTGCAGACCAGGCTCGTCAGGCTAATGGGGCGGTAGTACCCGGGGTCCGTTGTGGCTCCCCCTTTGTGGAGTGGGATAACCGTCACAGTGCACCATTCAGTGGGCACAAAGCCTAAGGTGAGGCTATGATTAAACACGGTACTTAGGTAAGGTGCCAGTTCATTCTGTAGTTCATGTAGAACACAGCCTGGGATATTGTCAGATCCCATGAATGTTGTGTTCTTGGCTTTGGAGAGTGTGTTTTTTACCGGTGCAGCCATGATTACAGGAACTTTGCATTCTTCTGGTATAGAGATGGGCCCTCTAGGGGGTGAGAGGGGTGTAAAGTTAGCACTGAACCTATCTGCCAGGATGTTGGCAATATTAGTTGGTTCTGTATATTTAGTGCCATTGTGCTGTAACTCAGAGCAGATCTGAGTGTTGTCATTGAGATTCTTGACATAGCTATAGAATGCTTTTTGGTTGTCTTCAGAGTCAGTGGCAATTTTGTTTTCATAACTAGCTTTGGAGGATTTTATGAGGGATCTCAGCTTCTTACTGAGGTTGACCAGGGAGTTCCTCCAGTCATGGGATTTTACTCTTTTTTGCAACAGTTTCTTTCTTCTGTTGTAGAGTTTGTTTATGGCAGAGGACCATCAGATTGGCTTCCTTTTTTGGAGGATAGCATCTTGGTTCTATTAGGGATAGCATGATCCATGCACTCGTGTAAGTGCTTATAAAGTGCATTCGTGTAGGATTCAGCAGTCATACCTCTATTGTCCGTCTGCATAGGTGTCATGAAGTTTGCCACTTCTGTCTTAAGAAGTGTGAAGTTGGCTTTGGAGAAGTTTATTACGGTGATTTCCCTAATTGGGGGTGGGGGTGGGTTGTGGATGTCTAGGGTGATTAGCTTGTGGTCGGATCTGACCAACGAGGAATTGACCTCTGGTGCGGACCACTGGTTGCCCATGTTGGTAATGACCAGGTCTGGGATACTGCTTCCCCTAGAAGTACATTTTTTCGTCAGTATGTTGTTAGATATTTTCGATATATTGACAATTTAATTTTTATTGCCCAGGGTGGTCGAGATATGGTTGAACAATTTATTTATTCATTCCACTGTAATAGATTTCATTTACAATTTGATGGACTACTAGTAGGAACATGTATTCCATTTCTGGATGCACAATTGAGTATTGTTGATGGGACTGTTTTACATAGTACTGTCTATAGAAAATTTGATCAGGGTACACAATTTGTGCACAGAGATAGTTGTCATCCGACTCATACTTTGGAAGCACTTTCATATGGTGAGATGCTTAGGGTATCTAGATTATGTAATAACATCAGAGATTTAAAAAAGAATTAAAAGTAACTGTGGATATGTTGGAGAAGAGGGGCTATGATAGGAATTTGATAGAAAGAAGCTGGAAGAAGTTATGTTCTGGCTCTGTTACAAATAACTCGTATATTAATTCACATATGTTGGTTCCACATAAAACTGTTGGAACAGAACCCTCTGAATCTATTTATTTTGTCACTATTTTTGGATGCTTAAGTTCTGAAATTACTCAAGAAGTGAAATATTTTTGGAACTATTTGCGCTCGTGTCTCTTTTTGGTTAAATGCTAGACTGGGCATTTCTTATAGAAGGGATAGAGATATACATAACTTTATTGTCAGGGGGAAGTTTTGTCCTCCTGACTTTAGAATTAATCAAAATATATTTCCATTGGGCACTTCTTGTTGTAATAAATGTAAAGCTTGTAAATATGTAGCAGATAAGTTTGTTGATATTAATCACATTCCATTTGATACATGTTGCAGTTTTACGTGCAACACAGAAGGAGATATATATGCACTTAAATGCCCCTGTAATTTGTTTTATATTGGAGAGACTAAGAGGGCATTTAAGGTTAGAATGCTTGAACATATAAGAGACATCAATAATAAGAAACAAGAAAGCTCTGTAGCCACTCATTTTAAATGTTTTCATAATGGTAATAGTGAAGGTTTACAGGGTACTATATTAGAGAAAGTTAAAGTATCAGTATTTGATGAATGTTTTTTAAAAAAACGGCTTTTGACAAGGAATCTCTTTACATTTTGAAATTTAATACCCTGCATCCATATGGACTCATTGAAGAGTTAAATTGGAAATATCTGATTTAATTATTTAATCATTTAATTGTTTAATTGAATACAGTATATGAGGCAAGTTTGTCTGATGTGCTTTTACTCCTTGAAGGCTTGTGTGGTGAGCCGAGATGTTAGAGCTGAGCTGAGTTATAAGTTTTTATTATTTTAATAAAATATTGGTGGATTCACTGGTTGGTTGTTTCTCTTCTCTAGGATATTGCTGCCCCTGGTGGGGGTGTGAATAAGTTGATCCAAGGCGTTGGAATTTATGAATTTCAGAAAACGTTGAGTAAAAGAGTTGGTACATGAGTAGTTTTCCCAGTTAATGGTGGGGTAGTTGAAATTGCCCATTATTAGGGTGTTGGGTTGTATCCTAATACTTTCCAGTGTATCAAGAAATGAGGAGTGGGAATCCTGGAGCATGGTGGGGAGTCTGTAGCAAGCTACAATTTGGATTCCGGTCTTGCCCAGAGTTAGTTGCACTTGGATAATCTCAGATGAATTATGCTGTGCAACTAGCCTGGATGTGTGGATATCCTTAATGAATATGGACACACCTCCACCTTTAGTGCTTTGTTCCGGGTTAGGTGGCCAAAAGGTGTGGTATGAATTATAGCCTGGTAATGCAGTGGTGCTCTCTGGAGCTTTGAACCAGGTCTCTGTCACTGCACAGATGTCGATGTTCTCCATTGTAAGGAGTGCCTCGAGTGAGTGCATTTTGAGGTTTAGACTTATAGCATTGAGTAGCATTACCCTCAGATTTTTCTTGCTTGTACCTGTTACGGTGGTGAATTTGTCATTTGAACCTTGCCTATAAAAGGCACTATAGGGGTGGCAAGAGCCTTAGCCAGTATCCAGAATCCCAAGGGCGACAAGTGCAGGCCATCTCTGGCAAAGCATCATGGTCTGTCCATCATGTTGTCCCAGGCAGACAAATACTGGATCTCCTTAGAATGACACCAGAAGCTTAGCCAATTGTTGAAGTCAGTCATTTTGTCCCTGTTCTGTGGTATCATTCTGGGTGATGACAGTATGCTACTCATGGCTAGGGTCATACCTGCCTGGGCTACAAGATCGGATAGCTCCTCCATGTCTCTTTTCATGTAGTCCAGGTAGGTATGTCTCAGGTCATTCACACCAACATGGACAATGACAGTGTCATATTTGTACTTGTTGTGGAGTGACCTGAGTGCATGCATTATTGCGGTGGATCCGGGCACCTGACAGGCAACTGACAGTAACTTTCTCCTTATTTAGCCTGGTGAGTGGAACATCAGTGTGCCTGACTATAGAGTCACCTATGACTAGAGTGCTGGGTACGTTATGCCTTATGGGCTGTGGTTGAGTGGCACACTGAGTTTGTGGGCTATGTGTCATTTGGGTTGTGTTGGGGGGTGGAGTTTGCTTGCTTTTCTGCTTTGGAGGTCCCTGATGCTTGGGCAGGTTCTTATTGAGAGCCTCTGTGAATGTAGGTGTGTGTTTTGTGTTTCTATGTGTGTGTTTTGGTGGTGTAGGTTTTGAGGGACTATGTGATGAGTGTGGTGTGGTGCAAGTATTTACCTTCTCCTCTTGACTGTCTAGTCCAGTCTTGGGTGAAGAGAGCTTTGCTTACAGTTTGGCTATATAAGTACATCTCTCACAGGTTGTAGTGTTGGGTGGTAGAAGGAGAGGGTTATCTGTGTACATGAGGCAATTGCTGCATTGCCCCAAGATGCCCAGATTCATCAGGTAGACAGGAGAAATCACTGGGAGTTGACCCTTAGACATGCCTGGATAGGTGCTTATTTATTAAGTACTAAAAACTGCTTTCTTCTAGACAAGTGAGGAAAGTTGAGTGCTATAGTAATTTGCAGCTTATTTAGTGCTTACAATGAGTTCTGAGCAAGTGATGAGTTCAAAGAAACAGATTTGAGTGATGAAACTATAGAACTGGCTAGTTCTAAGAAACAAAATTAAACTAGAAGGCTTCCCTCCAACACAGAAAGGCTTGGAGGCTCAGAAGCCTACAAACAGTCTAGACCACTTACAGGAAAGGCAGGAAGCAAGCTTACTTTTTTTTTTCTTTCCAGATGCTCTCTTTGTACACAGTAGGAATGCCTGAAATCAGAATATGATCTCACTGCACTCAGTTGAGTGAGCAAATTAGATGGGCCCAGAAGGAGTATCCAAACACAAATTTACAAGAGGGGCTGGCAATTTCAGAGCCACCAACATTAACACCAAAACAAATCCACAGAGGATGGGTGGGGAGCTAACTGAAAAAACAGAGTCAAAACTTCCAGTGCAGTTAATATTCAATGCAACACAAATAAATCAATTAAAATGTTGTATTATTTGAAAAAAGTGCAGATAAAAGGCACTTAAATTCTCTTATACGTCCAGTTGAATACAGCTAGATCTTAGCCGGCCAAAGCTCAGTTTAAGCATTTAAACATTGACATGCACAGCCTCAAGAATAAATAAGCTCCAAGACATTACCCAAAAATCTTTCTCCTCTGTAGAAACCTGGCTGAAAGAATCAAGTTTCCTACTCAATCCCATGAAAACTAAGTTAATTCTTTTTATCTCAAAAAGTTGCCAAAATCAAAAGCAGTCTTTCACTATAAAGTCAGCAAATAATACTGTCATTGAAACTGTAACTCACAATAAACTTCTAGGCTTATAATAGATGACAGTCTCAAATATGACCAGCATACACTGCACACCATTAAATATACACACTAGAAACTAGACTCCCTTTATAGGATCAATGGATTCCTTACTCTAACTGCCGCCTTCTTACTGCCTATTCTCTTATACACCACTCCTATCCTAGCAAACTTAAACAATACTGAAAGAAAGAAACTCACCTCCTGCAACAATAAAATAGCTAAATTTGCCACCAGTCCCTCATAGGACCCACCGCTGCCATAGATTAAAGCAATTATACTGGCTTGAACTGCAGAACTACCTAACATATTCACAACTAGCTACAGCATACAAACTCATTTATCATTCAGAAAAATGCCCTTCACTAAAAACATATTACTGCCCTACTGTCCAGCAAGGGACCTCCATTCTGGTAACAAATTCTTACCACTCATAAATAAGACAAATAATGTTGCAGGAGACTCGTTCTGCTCCCAGTACATTGCTAAACTCTGGAATAGTATCCACACAGAAATGAAACACTCCACCAAACTCAATAGTTTCAAACCACTGCTTAAATAACATCTTAACCAATCCTGGTCCTGCAGTGCTTATCACCAGGTTAAGACGTTGTGCTCACCGTACGATATTCTCCAAATACTCTCCTTAAACAGAATACTCTCAGTCTCTCACTTGAAATGACAAAACAATTTTTATACATAACTGCTGCCTGTACAATTCATTAAGTTGCATGTGGGCTGTCTCTTTAATAACTTCTACTGCTGTAAAATCTTAGAATGTATAAATGTTAGGTACTGTATGTGTAACTACTATATGTGCATAAATGTAACAGAATGCAGCTACTTAGTGTTTAACTGGAACTAAGTATAATGCAATGTAAACAAATGGAGTTTTTCTCCCCCAGGTCTCGGCTGAAAATGGGTATTACCCAGGTGGATTTTCACAATAAATAAATACATTTAGATAAGGAGAGGGCGGGTGGGATAGGGGAGTGTAATGAACATAGCAGGTTAGAACCCCTCACAGTTGGAGATATTAGACCAAGAAAAACAACCGCTGGCAATGGAGGTAAGGGAAGGTTAAAACAGCAGTGTAAATGGTTTTGCAAAAATAATCTGAGTAACTCAACAGGACAGTGGATCAAAGAAAGTTTAAAAAAGTTGCTCATGGGTATGAAAGTACTACATTAAAGCTAGGACAAATGGCTCATGGTCAAGAAAGCCATATGTATTAAGGTAGAATGGATTTAACAAGACAAGACCAGTTGGCATAATGGTTAAGGTCTTCGCCTCCCATGCACAAAGTGCAAGGTTTGAGCCTGGTCTATGGCCAATGCCTGTTTGGAGTTTGCATGTTCTCCCTGTATGTCTGTGGGGTTTCTCCCACATCCAAAAGACATGCTGAGTGTTTCCATCTCAAACTCACCAATGAATGGAGCTGTGGGCAGCAGGGCAGACTTTACATGGTGCCCTGTGGGGGAAGAGTTGAATAGACCAACTGCTTTGGGCATCTACTGTGGTGCGCAGTATCATCAAGATAGGAGAACAAGGATCACAGCCTGCACACTGCGGCAGAGCAAGCCACTTGACTGTGTACAATCTGGCTCTAGGTGATGTTGTCATGTTGACTAATGTCGCCAAAATGAGCATGGGTAGTTACCGGTGGTAAATGGGTCGAGTCCCCGGCCTACTCCCACCTAAGCCAGGGACCCATGCTAATGGTGGAAGGGGTGTATGTGTGCTATAAAAGCCAACAGCCCTGGGTCAGTAAGCTGCTGGCCAGCTGGGATACATTTGCCTAGTTTGGGTTACTTGGGATAGTTCTGTTGAGCAAAAGCTGGACGTAAAACCAATTAACCTGCAAAACATGAACTTGGAGTTGTTACACTCAGTGTAGGTTTATTGACAGGATAGAGCTTGGAATTGGATGCCATGATGGTAAGGAGGAGGCTAGACATCCTATGTATCTAGGAGTTAAGATGGCAAGACAGTGCACCAAAGCCAAATGGCTTGGGATCAACAATCTATTAATACATCACAGTTCACCTGGTAGAAGCCGAATCCTTTAATAAATAATACAATAATGACATGAGCGCTTTCGTCTGCAAAAATACAAACTTCATCAGATAAAATCCCACTAATACTGAAAACATTATATAGAAATGTTTGTCCAATAAGGTTTTACATTCAATAAATCAATTAATCAATTTAAAATCTTTAAAAGGCAGTATGTATCAAGTGTCAAGTTAATACACCAAAACCAAGAAGCCTGAAAAAAGCTAAAAATACATCTAGTTAAAAACACCATTTATATGATATAAGAATTGCATGTAACTAAATCTTATTTGCTTAAATATACTAAAGACACTTTTAATTAATAATTCTGTGTTAAAAAATAAAAAAAAATATATATATATATATATATATATATATATATATATATATATATATATATATACATATATGAACATTGTGTTTGTGTTTTCTAAAAGGAACCTGTACAATTTCAAACTATATTGGCCTTGCCTACTAAAATGGGTTTAATGTTAATATATTCATTTAAACCGGGAAAAATGTTTGACTTTAATCTCAATTGCCATCTTATCTCCTTCTGCAACAAAATATTCTTAGGATCTCCCCCTCTAGTTTCCACATCCACTGTATCAATAATTCCAAATTTGAATGATGGAGTAGAATGACAAGAGATGGTGTGTTTGAATAAGGCACTTGTTTCTTTTTTAATTTTTATGTCATTTCTATGTTCATAAATCCTTTCTTTTAAATGACGCTCTGTTTTGCCCACATAGAAACATGGGCAATGACAACAAGTTGCCAAATACACTACCATGGAGGTGTAACAATTGCCCCTACAGAATTTTACTACACTACCCAGACCATTATTCAAGGAAATACTATTTAAAGTATTGATAAAAGAACATTGGGCACATTGGCCACATGGGTGGGTACCCCTGATGTTCCTAAAAGAGTGGTCCCTTCCTCCCAATGTTCTCTTAAAGTTGTTCCCCACTCGGTGAATAAAAGTGGGTTTATGTCCTACAATTCCTATTATTTCAGTATTTGTCTTGAGTATAGACCAATTTTCTTGTAAAATCCTCTTAAAATTCAAAGAAAAATTGTTATGTTGGATAGAACAGGATCTTGAAAATTCTTTAGATCTAACTTCTGATGTATCTTTGATGGAATTGGGGTGCCCAAGTAAAGGTTTAAAACGGGTATCCCATCCCTGATAGACATCTGTCAAAATCTCAATAACTAGCTCTCTAGGATAACTCCTTTCACAAAACATTTTGCCCAAGGTAAAAAATTCTTGTGTAAGGTCCTCAAAATTAGATGTCATCCTCGCCACTCTGACAGCTTGACCTTTTACAATACTTTTTTTCTGAAAATAAGGATGTTGGCTGTCAAAGTGGAGATAACTATTACACCAAGTTGGTTTTCTGTATACTTGGGATTTGAAACCAGTAGGAGTTTTAGTAAGTGTAATATCCAAGTAATTAATGAATTCCCTGTTAGCTTCATAGGTAAAGGACAAAAAAGAGGTAGATTAATTGATATGAAACATGAATTGGTCGAGCTCTTCCTGGGTCCCTTCCCAAATAACAAAAATATCGTCCAGAAATCTGAAGTAGGCTTTTATTTTAGCAAAGAATATACTCTCAAAAATGTACTGGGTTTCCCATTCTAATAAAACCAAATTAGCATAAATGGGGGCGCAAGCCACCCCCATAGCAACTCCACTTATTTGTTTATAAAAAACACCCTCAAAAATGATGAAATTGTTATCCAAAACAATTTCCATTAATTCTAATAATAAACATTTCCTATCCAGTGTTAATTCTGAATATTTGTGAATGCTTGCCTCAAAAAATTCAAAACCGTCCTTCCTTGGGATACATGAAAATAAGTCTTTCACGTCAATGGTTATGAAAATACTCTCTTTGGCCCATAAATCATTGTTGATTCTTCCCAAAAAATCCCATGAATCCTTAATAAGATGTTTGTGCTGGTTAACTGTTTTATTAAAATTTTGATCAATAAAAACGGCAAGAGGATGAGTCTTGGAACCACGGGCGGAAACTATAGGTCTAAATGGGGGTTGAACAATATTCTTATGAATTTTTGGTATCCCAAAGAAACCAGGAATAATAGGATGAAGTTGACGAAGAAAATGGTAGGTAGTTTGGTTGATACGCTGTTCAACTAGATATTCCTCGAGAAGAAAATCTATTCTATTGTAAGCCGTCTGAATCTCATTATAAGAAACCAAACAATATGTATCATCCTGTGTCAAAATATTTTTTAAGGCATTTTTGTAGTCAGTTTGTTTGTAAATTACCAGTCCTCCACCTTTGTCAGGTTCCATGAAACGTAGATTTTTATTATGTTTTAAATCCTCTAATAAGTTGGCTTCATCTAATTTTAGGTTATAATTCTGCCAAAAAACATTGGTGTTTTTACCATATTTTTCATATATTTCTCTAGTAACTACGTTCTCAAAAGTATTTACAAGTGGATGAAGGGGGGGATTGTATTCACTCCTTCTAGTAATAACATGGTTGTCACTGTTCCCCGTAAACTTTTCTGGAACCCCTTTGTTGTGTATGATTGTAAGGTTTAACTTCCTGAGGAACAGTTTTAGATCTATTAAAATTTGAGCCAAATCTCCTTTGAAACTTTTTACAAATTATTACTCAGGAGTAAGACACACTAGAAATGGTGTGGGAATTGTGGTGAGGGAGAGGCTTCAGATGGCAGTAAGGAATATCATCAGAATTAGTGACAGACTATTGGCAATCAGACTCCAGTGTAATGATAGGGCAGTGTTCATAATCTTGGCCAATACCCCACAGCAGGCTTGTGATAGTGAGGAAAAGAGTGCATTCAGACAGCAGTTGCAGGATCTACTGGATAAAGCAGGACAGCATGAATAGGTGCTGATAATGGGTGACCTGAATGCACATAACTGAACAGACAGAACATGATATGAAGACTGCCTTGATCCACATGGGTGGAACAACAGGAATAAAGAAGGGTAGGCTATTCTAGACTTCTGTCTGGCAAAAGGATTGATAGTAGCCAACACATGGTTCAGAAAGAGAGAGACTTATAAGATCACATACATGAGTGCCCAACGTGTAACTCAGGTGGACTTCCTTCTAGTAAGGAAAGGGTACTGGGGTAGACTCAATGATTGCAAAGTCATCTCCAGTGAAACAGTTGACCCACAGCATAAACCACTGGCTGCGACAATAGGCTGCAAGCAGTGGTCAGAGAAAGTTCTTATGTCAACAGAAACCAGGCTGAAGACCTGGAAGTTGACTGGGGAGAAAGTAAACAGTTCAAGGAGTTACTCAGGCCTCTATCACCCCAAGAAGAGGATGAAACAGGTGGAGTTGAAGAAGAATGAGAGCACCTCAAAACAGCATATGTGAGGACTGCAGAACTGATATGTGGCCAATCCAGGTATGGAAATAAGGTACATAAGGAAAGCTGGTGGTGGAATGCAGAAGTCCAGGAAGTTGTCAAAAGAAAGAAAGAAGGAGTGCAGGAAAAAGCAGTGTGGCTGGTGACTTCAAATTAAAGGGGGGCTGCAGGAGACAGCTGAATGGGTGGGGCCAATGGGAAGGGGTGTGGCCAACTAGAAAGGGGTGGAGCTATGCTTAAAACCACAACAACTGTAACTTTAATTAAATACGCTGCCCAGGGTGCCAAACCATCATTACGAGAGTCCAATCAAGACAAAATGAAGTGTAGAAGAAAAAAATATTTCAATGCATTGGCTACATGACAACTTACTTAATATCTAGATGGAAACATAAAGGCTGTGAGGCATGAAAAAATAAATTGCTTTTTAAATACATTACTGGAATGCCAGTCAAACTCAGTCAAATGCATTTATTGCTCAGGCTCTGGATTGCATTGCATAAGTGGAAATTCCTTAAGATTCCAAGAGCAGGATAAGTTATTTCTTACACTTATTTCACTGAACTGCACTTCTGAAACACTTATAATTGTGCTATACAGTTGATCTACTACATTTTGCACTGTTATAAAGCTTTTTTTATTGTTTCACTGCATTTATGTACTGTTTTATACTGTTTTAACTGTATTTTTCATTGCTAATTGCATGTTTACTGAATTACTTAACTGTAAACTGCTTTTTCATACTGAGAGTTGTATTTTCTGTTTGTGAGTGCTCTATCTGTGCTTTTCTGTGCATTTTTGATAATTGTCTGTTTACAGTTAAAAGCATTCTCTAGAGTCTGCTTTGCGTGGTGGCTTTGCAGTTGCCCACCCATACTGTATATTTGATCTGTGACACTCCTCCCAGTCTAGTGTCATTAGTTCACTCAATCTAATAGAGAACATTTGTGAAGGCCAACCCACTCAGATTCTTAACGTTGAATTAAATTCTGTTCCAGCTTTCTCCATTTCCACTTTTACTGGAAAAAAAAAATTCTAAGCTTGCTTCCCCCCTTTCCTGTGGCAGGTCTTGTCCAGATACGGATTTGCTGTGTCCAGGACTGTTTGTGAGCTCCTATGCCCCCCCCCCCCCGCCACTTAACTGGCGGTAAACTATTCCTGGCACCATAAAGTATGTTCTTCAAAGTTTCCCTTGCAACTAGCCAGCTTTTTAGCTTTAGCACTCAAATCTGTTTCTTTGAGCTCAGCACTTGTTCAGAACTCATTGTAAGCACTAAATAAGTTACAAATTACTACAGCACTCAACTTTCCTCACTTGTCTAGAGGAAAACAGTTTTTAGTACTTACTAAGTAAGCACCTATTCAGGCGTGTCTACAGGTCAGCTCCCGGTGTTTTCTCCTGTCTACCTGATGAATTTGGGCATCTTGGGACAATGCAGCAATTGCCTCATATACACAGACAACCCTCTCCTCCTACCACCCAACACTGCGATCTGTGAGAGATGCACTTATATAGCCAAACTGGAAGCAAAGCTCTCTTCAACAAAGACTGGCCTAGACAGTCAAGAGAAGAAGGTAAACACTTGCACCACACCACACTCATCACATAGTCCCTCAAAACCTACACCACCAAAACACACACAGAGAAGCACAAAACACACACATACATTCACAGAGACTCTCAGTATAACTCTGCCCAAATAACAGAGACATCCAAAGCAGACATGCAAGCAACCTCCACCCCCCAACACAACCCAAATGACACATAGCCCACATACTCAGTGTGCCACTCAACTACAGCCCATAAGGCATAATGTACCCAACACTCTAGTCATAGGTGACTCTATAGTCAGGCACACTGATGTTCCACTCACCAGGTAAAACAAGGAAAAAGTTACTGTCAGCTGCCTGACAGGTGCCAGGATCCGCCACATAATGCACACACTCAGGTCACTCCACAACAAGTACAAATATGACTCTGTCATTGTCCATGTTGGTGTGAATGACCTGAGACATACCTCCCTGGACTACATGAAAAGAGACATGGAGGAGCTCTCCGATCTTGTAGCAGAGGCAGGTATGACCCTAGCCCTGAGTAGCATCCTTCCATCACCCAGAATAATACCACAGTACAAGGACAAATGATTGACTTTAACAATTGGCTAAGCTTCTGGGGTCATTCTAAGGGAATCCAGTATCTGTCTGCCTGGGATGACATGATCGACAGACCACGCTGCTTTGCCAGAGATGGCCTGCACCTGTTGCCCTTGGGATTCCGAATACTGGCAAAGGCTCTTGCCACCCCTATAGTGCCTTTTTTAGGCAAGGTTCAAATGACAAATTCACCACCATAACAGGTACAAGCAAGAAAAATCTGAGGGTAATGCTACTCAATGCTAGAAGTCTAAACCTCAAAATGCACTCACTCGAGGCACTCCTTAAAATGGAGAACATTGACAACTGTGCAGTGACAGAGACCGGGTACAAAGCTCCAGAGAGCAACCCAGCATTACCAGACTATAATTCATACCACACCTTTCGGCTACCAAACCCGGACCAAAACACTAAAGATGGAGGCGTGTCCATATTCATTAAGGATATCCACACCTCCAAGCTAATTGCTCAGCATAATGCATCTGAGATTATCCAAGTTCAACTAACTCTGGGCAAAACCGCAGTCCAGATTGTAGCTTGCTACAGACCCCCCACCATGCCCCAGGATTCCCACTCCTCTTTTCTTGATACACTGGAAAATATTAAGGTACAACCCAACACTCTAATAATGGGTGATTTCCACTACCCTACCATTAACTGGGAAAACTACTCATGCACCAACTCTTTTGCTCACCATTTTCTGGAAATCATCAATTCCAAAGTCTTGGATCAACTTATCCACACCCCCACCAGGGGCAGCAATATCCTAGACCTGGTCATCACCAACATGGATGACCGGTGTTCCACACTAGAGTTCAGCTCCTTTTTGGTCAGATCTGACCACAAGCTAATCACCCTAGACATCCACATCCTGCTCCCACCCCCCATTAGGAAAACAACCATAAAAAAGTTCTCCAAAGCCAACTTCACACTTCTTAAGACAGAAGTGGCAAACTTCACGACATCCATGCAGATGGACAATAGAGGTACGACTGCTAAATCCTACACAAATGCACTTTATAAGCACTTACACGAGTGCATGGATCATGCTATCCCTAACAGAATCAAGATGCTATCCTCCAAAAAAGGAAGCCAATCTGGTGGTCTTCTGCCATAAACAAACTCTACAACAGAAGAAAGAAACTGTTGCAAAAAAGAGTAAAATCCCACAACTGGAGGAACTCCCTGGTTAGTCTCAATAGCAAGCTGAGATCCCTCATAAAAGCCTCCAAAGCTAGTCATGAAAACAAAATTGCCACTGATTCTAAAGACAACCACAAAGCATTCTATAGCTATGTCAAGAATCTCAATGGCGACACTCAGATCGGCTCTGAGTTACAGCACAGTGACACTAAATATACAGAACCAACTGACATTGCAAACATCCTGGTAGATAGGTTCAGTGCTAACTTTACCCCCCTCTCACCCCCTAAAGGGCCCATCTTTATACCGGAAGAATGCAGAGTTCCTGTAATAAAGGCTGCACAGGTAAAAACCTCACTCTCCAAAGCCAAGAACATAGCATCCATGGGACCTGACAACATCCCAGGCTACCTTCTACATGAACTACAGAATGAACTGGCACCCCACCTAAGTACCATGTTCAATCATAGCCTCACCTCAGGCTTTGTGCCCATTGAATGGCACACTGCGACAGTTATCCCACTCCACAAAGGGGGGGGGTGGGGCACAACAGACCCCGGGAACTACTGCCCCATTAGCCTGATGAGCCTGGTCTGCAAGGCCATGGAACGTATCATCATGGAACTCATAAACAAAGACACTGGAGATCTCCAAACTCTGAACCCCACACAGTTTGGGTTTGTAAAAGGCAGATCATGTCTCCTAAACCTGATAGACTTCTTTGAAGTAGTCAACAAAGCCATACATGAGGGTAAGGTGATTCACACAGCCTATCTAGATCGACACCATCCCCCACTCTGGAATTATAGATAAACTCACTAAACTAGGTATAAATCCCTATGTCACAAGATGGGTTGCCAACTGGCTTACTGACAGAACCCACACTGTGAAAGTAGCAGACTCCAAATCAGACTTCAGACCAGTGACAAGTGGAGTACCACAGGGTTCAGTCCTGGGTCCTCTCCTGTTTGGTATCTACTTCTCTGAAGTACAGGCTAACACAGAAGGTCTTTGGCTAACTAAATTCACAGATGACTGCAAACTAGGAGCCATAATTGAAACTCCTAATGATGTGGACAGCCTACAAAAGGGCCTCACTGAGACAGATGCCTGGTGTCAAAGCCATGGTCTCAAGCTCAATGCCAAAAAGTGCATTGTCATCCCCTTTGGAAAAAACTCTGTACCCATGAACTACCACATAGGCAGTTGTCTACTTAACACCGAAAGTGTGATAAGAGACCTCGAGACACAGGTGGACAGCAGTCTCTCCTTTGATAATCACATCGCCACAGTGGTCAGGAAATCCTTCTACGTGACACACCTCATCACAAAAGGTTTCTCATCCAGAAAAAAAGAGGTCATTGTTCCTCTCTACTCATCACTCATTAGACCCATTATAGAGTACAACTCCCCTTTTGGTATGTACCTCACAAGACATCTACAACAACTGGAAAGGCCGCAAAAATACCTCACAAAGAGTATTACTGGCCTCAAAAAGATGCCTTACGCAGACCGTCTCATAAAACTCCAGCTTTACTCTGTTGCATATCGCCTACACAGAGGCGATCTCTGCCTAACATACAAAGCTATGTCAAACCCAGAGCTGTTGGACATGCTCCACTTAAAGAAATCCCAATCCCTCCGAGCTACACGCTCTAGGGACCTAAACCTTGTCACCACAATAAACAGAACATGCTGGAGGGATAGATTCCTGTCCCAGAGGCTTCCCATACTCTGGAACAGGCTACCTATCTATGTCAAACAGAGTGCCTCATTAGCACTCAAGAAAAATATTGATGATTGGATGGGTAATAGGAATTTCATCCCGGGGATCACTTCTGTGGTTCTGCTTGACAGGGGCAGAGGAAAATAATTTTATTGGGTGGCGAAAGCCAGGGTACCTTTTTGGCTAGACTTGTATAAGCCCTAGGGCCAATAGACTAGTACCTACCTATGAACCTATAAACCTATAAAATAAAATAAGCAGCACTCAGCTCTAACCACTTCTCCTTGCACTGCAGTTCTAATTATAATTTATATTCAGCTTTATAAAATTACCAAGTAACATGCTGAAAGTAGCAATCTCTGTGATACACCCACTTGTAAAAATGTTTCTTATCCAAAAAAGACCTGCTGCCTGACAACAACTATCTACTTGTTTCATGGGGAACATGTGATCAAAGTAAAAAATGAACAGCGAACAAGAAACAAGCTCAAGATAAATTGCTTAAAGGATTACTGCACAAGTTATGGACCACACATGATAGATTGACATTCTGTTTAGTTTATGGGTAAAGCCTGCAAAGATAACTGCAAGTCTCCAACAAATGTAATGAGCTTCTGAAAATACTGTAATCCTGTCCTTTTTTCAAATACTGTCATATGCATTTCAATACCTAAGGCTTATACGTTATCTAGTTATATAAATATTCTCTGCATGGCAGCAATGAAAAGGCTTTCAATGTTGGTAATTATTTAACAGTATGCTTATTAAAGCTTACTTGCATCTTGCAATCTCCGACAAGCTTACCTGATTGTCAATAAAGCATTGCTACTTTAATACAGAGCAACAGGGCACTGCAACAGCATGCATTTTCTGAATAGTAAGAACCATAAATCAACAGTATAAAAATATGACAGAAAACCAGAACATTCTGCAAAATCAATGACAGATGAAAAGCCATGGTCGTACTTGTGGTCTTCCTTGGATGGGGGGAATACTCTGCACACTTACACTGCATAACTGCTCCTTGCCTTGCTTGGACACATCAAGAGCCACTACAATGGGGAGTGGGGTGCAACAAGTAGGTCACAGTTTGAAATGTCTCTGGCTGACGGTGATGCCTCTGACACTCATACCTCTCAACCTCAGAGCAAGAAATCTGGACAAAGCCATACATAGAAGTGGGACACAGGCCCAAAAATAAAGACAATGTTTAAATATTGCTCTTATAATCTTAGAAAGATAATAGAATAGTAGTAGGTCTTGCACTAGTATGAATTTTTGAAGGTATGAAATCTGAAACTCAAATGTCTGCCATTATTTTCTAACTTCAGTCTTTAATGATTTGCTACTAATTTGCCAGAAAACCACAATTTTATGAAAAACAGACCAAAAATCTTATGCAAAAATATAAAATTGCCACACAATACAGTTGGGAACCTGTCAAAGAAGGGACACCTTTTTAAAATTAGTACTGTTAACTTGAGCAGATTCCCACGGTGGTGGTGCTGCGGTAGCGTTGTCGCCTCACAGTAAGATGCTGTCCGGTTCGATTCTCAGCTAGAGCGTCTTCTGCATGGAGACATGTGTGAATGGGTGTACCTTTGTTGAAGGTTGTGCATCAGGGCTGGTAACTCGGCACGTAAAAATCAACTACCAATCATTAGTGGACCGGAGTTCTGCTGTGGCGACCCCTAACAGGGAAAAGCCGACAGACACAACAACAACAACTGTTAACTTGAGCAGCTGACAAAATAAGATCATCTACATGCATTTCTGAAATAAAAGTAATCTATAACTCTGATTATTACAGTTATTTATAATTGTAAACCCTCCACGTTTTCTTCCAAAATTGCCATTTTGCAGAGGGACTATTAAGGGGAGAGCAACATTTTGAGCCAAAATTGGGGACAGTTGAGAGGTTTGGATATTTCTAATTCTATAAAGCGATTTATTTGCACGTACCTCTCAACATCTTAATGCAGGAAATCTGGACAAGGCCAAATATATTGGGGGAACATGCAAACAGTACTAAAAATTGCTCTTGTATAAACTTAAGACAGTTGATAGAATAACAGGTCTTGCTTTAGCATACATTTTTCTGAAGGTTATGATGTCTGAAACTCAATGTCTGTCATTATTTAGTGACTTCATTCCTAAATGATTTGGCAGAAAACCACACATTTTATGAGGAACAAACCAAAAATAACAAGCAAAAATCTATTCATTCTGCAAAATTCTGGACAGTTGAGAGGTATAGTTCAGCCTGGGCTGTCTGAGTTTGCTGCCCTCTCCCCCCTCACAAAATCATGGTCGAATGGAGCGTCCCACCTGCAGCCATTCCAATGTCCCATTCCTTGGTTATTTCACCCCATTTACCATAAACACTGTAATGTGCATACTGCTTTACTTCTGCGATGATATGGATTTCATTTGAAAATTTGATTTCATATTTTACAGCATAAACCCTAATAGATATCGGCTAAACAAAGCAATGCAGTTTCACAATGAAAATAGATTTAGCATTAAAACTTCTCTACCCTTGAAACTCACATTCATTGAAACAGCATTGAACCCACATTCAAAGAAAATACATTTTGCCAGTGGCAGATAAAGATTAATTTTGGGCTGTTTTCAAATCATAGGCCCCTTGAACACAAAACATACACATGCTCTTTGATACACATTCCTGACTGTATTAAATTATATTCCTTGTACAATACAATACAATTGTTAGAGGGAATTTTAAATTTATTGTTTTGAACATTTTTACGGTAAACAATTAAACAAAATGCATCCACCAATAATGACAAAACTGCCCAATTCAGAACATTTCCATCATAAAAGTCTACTCAAACTTCAACAGTCCACCAGTATCAGTAAAATAAGCACGATCTCTGAAGAAGTAAAAGTCATCTAAATAATTCCACATTAAAGAAATCTGTTAACTAATGAAGAGGTTACTGCTAGCAAACAACTTTATATGTCATTGTTTCATCTACAAATAAAGTGCCTGTTGCCCTTGAGGAATAAATTGCTTATGTTGCATTAAAAAAATTATAATGCTAGCAATATCGCAATAGGGAATGGATGGAAAACTGATAACAGGTTCATAGTTACTAGGTAGCTTCAGTAAAGAGGACTGCAGCATCCATCCCCTTTACAACAGAGTACAGTATCACCAATGGATCTACCTACTGTGGGAGTAGAACCCACAGCCTTCTGCATCAAAAGCAAGTACACTACCTGTTGTGCTATTTAAAATGCAAGCAGACTTGGCATAAGCAGAACTAAACGTTTGTTCCCCTGCAGCTCTCACCTCCTTGTAAGATCTACTCGACACTCAGCTGTATCTCTGAACTTTGCAGCACAAGAAATCTGGACAAAGCCAAAATTTATTTGGGGGGGGACAAAGCCCAAAAACCAGGGACACATTTTAAACATTGCTTGTATAATGTTGGAAAGTTGCTAGAATAAAATGCTGCGTTACCACCATACATTTTACTGCCAAGTATTGAACCCAGGTCCCTGTGTACAACATACCACTATGCCAAATCATCTATTTTTATGAAATAAAGGAAGACTAAAACTTAAATGGCTAACATTTAGTGAATTCAGTTCTCACCATAGCTGTCAACATCTTAGCACAAAACACCTGAACAAACCCAATAATGGGGGAATACAGCCCCCAAACATATTCAGTGAGTTCAGTTATCACCATAGCTCTCAACCTTGGCAAAAAAAACCTGGACAAAGCCAATAATGGGGGAATACAGTCCAAAAATTAAAATATCCACTGAGGACACCAGAGCAAACCCACAGAGGACATGCAGACTCCACACAGAAGGCACCCCAGCCAAGAATCAAACCAGACACCACATAGCTGTTAGGCAGCACTGCTACCACTGCACCACTGCACTACTGTCTGTTTTAAGTAACAAAAATGCAGAAACCACAGATTTTATGAGGAAAAGAACAAATATGATGCAAAAACTGCAAACATTTCAAAAATGGTGGTGGGTAGGGAATTCAAGCTCTTGTCACTTGGGCCCAAGGTATAGAGTTCAAGCCTTATTCTTTACTCCCCACCATGAAGCAACTGGGGAATTACACACACACACCACCTACCTGTCTTCAGAATGGCTGCATGCATGTGATTCTGGTCTCCTGCTGTTTCCCCGATTGGTCCTCCATATTGGCCTGTGCGAAATGCGATCCTGTTCTCAGCAGTCTGGTGACCTTCTGGTTTGTGTGGTCATCACCACACAGATCTCTGGCTTGGAAGGGTGGAGTTAACTCCCTTCCCTATCCAGGCTGCCTAACTGAGCAGTCTGGAGCTCAGGAATGCCTGAGCATGCATGCTTGGAGTTTAGCAGTCAGGAACTTAGCACACATACGCGGAGTCCGAGAATTCTTTTTATTTTTATATGTTCTACAGTGGGGGGACTGGAGACTTTATTTTATGCATTCTAAATGTGGGGGACCCATTTTACAGGTGGGAGGGCTGCAGTCCTATAGCACAAGCCGCCCCTGGGAAAAAGTGGAAGATAGGAAAGACTGACCAGGTTAGGAAGGATTACTGGTTGGCTAACAAAGAAGCTAAGAAAGGAGAACAGGACATCAAAGGCACTCTACCAACTTCTGGAAAGGCAAAGACAGAAAGATGAAGATAGTCAGACACCGTTCATAAGGGATGCCAGCAACAACCTGCTCACCAGTCCACAGGACATCAAAGCCAGATGGAAGGAGCATTTCCAACAGCTTCTGAATGAAGAAAATCCCACAGAAGCATTACTGCCCCAGAAACGGCATATGATGAGAGAAGAAGAGGAGCCCAACCTAGAAGAAGTAAGAACAGCACAATAGCACTAAGGAAAATTAAGTCATGGAAAGCAGCAGGCTCAGATGAGGTCACAGCAGATATGATCAAGATGCTGAGTGTGATGGGGAGAAATGGCTTCTGAGGGTACTCATAGCAATGTGGAGAGAAAGGCATATCCCAGATGACTGGAGAATAAGCATACTTTGGCCATTGTACAATAAGAAAGGGGACATCCACAACTGTGGGCAGTACAGAGGCATCAAACTCCTGTCACATTGCATGAAAGTTCTGAAGAGGGTAATTGATAAATAGATACACAGAAGTAGTAGAATGTAAGATGGGAGATGAGCAGTTCAGATTCAGATCAGGATGCAGCACAAGTGACCCAATGTTTGCTCCGAGACAGGTAGTTGAGAAGAAGCTAGAGATGTGGAACAAGTCCAACTGGGCAGTCCTAGTCTTGGAGAAAGCATATGATAAGGTCCCAAGAAAGCTGAATTGGGCAGCACTGCGGTGGGATAAAGTACATGAAACATTCATGGAACTAGTGCAGGCAATGTACAAGGACCCTATGACTCAACTACAAACAATGTTCGATCTCACAGAGGGGTTTCCAGTGAGAGCGGGTGTGCACCAGGGTTTGGCATTGATCCCACTGCTGTTCATACTGGTGATGGACGACATTAGCAAACAGGTCATAGGGAACAGATCAACAAAGCTGCTGTATGCAGATGATGTGGCATTACAGGCACACTGTTAGCAAGAACTTCAGCAAAGGATAGGGGAATGAAACATAAAACTGAAGGCACATGAGATGAAACTAAGCTCAGATAAGACGGTGGTAATGGCAGCAAAGTAGGGAAATCATAAGAAGCTGAGAAATGAGATAGAAGAGAAGATAGTGGAAAATGTAAATGACTTCAAATATTTGGGAGAGGTGCTTGAAGAAAAGGGGAGTCTGCATGAAGAGGTCAAAGTTAGAATCAGAGGGTCTGCAGCCAACTGGCATAGAGTCTCAGGTGCAGTCTGTGACAGAAGAATGCTAAAGAAGATGAAAAGTAAGGTGTACAAGACAGTGATGCAAACAGTACTATTGTATGGTACAGAAACCTGGGAATAAACGCAGACCAGATAAGGAAGCTAGAGGTGATGACAATTAAGTGCCTGAGAAGGGTGGTAGGATGCACACTGTGGGACAGATGAAGAAATGAGGATGTAAGAGAAGAAGCCAAAGTAGCGGCAATTGTAGAAAAAAATCAGAGAACAGATTACCGTGGTTCGGACGTGTGGAAAAGCAGAAGACAATCTGGTGAAGATGTGGGAGAGACAGGAAGAAGCTAAGAAGAGACAAGAACAGCCAGCAAACACGTGACGGGATTGTGGGAAAGAAGATCTGCAACAGTCAGGCATCAGTGTCGAAGAAGGCAGATGGGTGGCATTGAATCGAGAGAGAGATGGCAACAGTTAACACGATACCCTGCCCCCATATAGAAAATGGGAAAAGGGATCTGATGATGATGGTTTTAACATGACTGAAGTACATTACTTTTGAATACAGTGACTACAATTAACTCTTCTTTGGTTACTGCCATATCTTCTGCTCTTTTTCCTTTAATAATTATTACATGAAGAATACGATTTATATTATTATAATATTTATATTATTATCCATGATATTCAAAGTCACATCCGGGAACCTGTACACCACTCCATAGGACCCTTTCATCTACAACTCTGTTTTCATCTTCAAAATTAGCCCACAAGCCTTTACAAATTCTTTAATAGGCTTATAGGTAAGTACTAGGCTAGCTGCTCTTGTGGGCCATTTTAAGCCTATCCAAGTTTTCTTTATGTGCTCAAAATAACCTATCCTATTTGGTGATAGATTGGACTTAACTATCTCATGGTTAATAATTATATATCACCCCTAATAAGAATAACTGGGATCATGCCATAGATAATTTGAGGGGGCCTATGCATGGGATAAAGCATTTAGGAGTTTCCTCTGTCCATTTGTAGTACAGTGGGTAGTCCTGGGGTAAATGTTCTGTTTCCCATCCATATGTGGATGGGGAGTCTGTTCCACAACAGCCAGTTAGTCTCTGCAACTTCCTCAATTCAAAACTGTACAGCTAGTTTAATCTTTTATGAGAAAATACTTTATTCATTCATATTAACATTTTACAACTAGTGAAATCCTCATGTATGGTGCAGTTGAATCCACAGTCAATGCCCCCTCTTCTCCTTTGTAAACATAACTGAATGACTTATGTACACATATACACTGAGGAAGTCCAGCTCGACACATGCAGCTTTGAAATGTTATTTACCGATATACGGGATTCTTATACTTTTTTCCCTTCATTAACCAAACATGATAAACTTTTATATCCAGGTATATTTCTTATGTGAGTGATATGTGACCTTTTTCCTAGTGCCCACTATTCCTTGACCAGTCTTTATGTCCACCATTAAAAATTGTAATATACATCTGGAAACTAGCAATGATTAGGAGTTAGCCATTTTTCCCTCTTATTTTTAGGCCCATACCTCTTAGAAATAAATAAAATAAAATACGTTTAAATACACTTTATTTTCATCCCTTATGAGTATTTCATTCATCATGTTAACACAAACTGTTAGTAAATGCATCCTTTCCATAATACTCCTCACCTTTTACTTTTAAGTAATTTTTTGGTTATATGTCAATGTAATCTTAAATTATTTAAAGTATGTCTCTCTGAGCATCCCATATCCCCTATTTATACCATTCTCAGGCATAACTATCGATTTTTACCAATGAAACTTGGAATAAAGTAAAAAATTACTAAGGAAAATGCCCCAAATTAGGGACACATTTAAATGTTGGTACTATTATCTTAGAATTCTTAAAATGATTTCTAGTTTTAGGAGGAATGGAATAAAACTTTGAAAAACATCAGGGGTGTCCCTACAAAATAGGGACAGTTGACAGGTCACCTTTTAGTAGTAGTCCTTCCTTTTATGTATGCTTCTTCTAGCCTTTCCCATCTCTTCCATTTATTTTCCATACTTTCTCCTCAGTTTCTTTCCTCATTCCTTTCTCCTTTCCATATCTGTCTTATCATACGTTGAGCTTCCTTGTACTTACAGTTGGTTTATTCTTATCCATCACATTTACGTTTGTCAGAGCATATTCACTCATTGGCTACAAATCATCTTTTCTATCAGCCCTATAGTTTTTTCTAACAGATGAAGTCTCAGAAGTCAAGTCACAAAATGTTATTCTCACTAGCTGCATTTTGGGGAACAAAAACCCGTGCATGCTTCTAACTAAACCAGAATGTCATACATGCTTACTGCAACTTCATTCTTAATTTTTTTTCAAATGATTTCCATTTTATTTAAACATGCTGCTACACTTTCATGTTGAGCAAAAAATACTGCATAGGAGCAAGTGCACAGTTATGGTTTATCACTGTATTTACAGCCCTGTCAGACTTCTCATTCCTCTGTTTCATGTGACACACCATTTCCAGCGGCCATACCTCTGCTGTTTTGGATTTACAAAAAAAAATGACATTTATTAAACTCAAAACAACAGGGTGCCATAAAATACTGCAAGGCCCATTTACATTATAACTTTTTATAGTCTGACAACACTATAGTCTGCCAAAACTGCCTTCATGATATCAATGTGCTGCAACAACAACATCACTATAGCCGGGACTGTGACCCCATTAGTGACTGCATTCAAGAGGAACAAACACGAGTATCAAATAGATTGGTATATATCTTACTGGAAATTATTTAAGCATGGTCTTGAACATAAATTTCAAGACCTCTTTTGTAACAGCTGACTTTTATACATAAAATCAGTTATTTTTATATATATATTTTTTCCTGCAGGAGAGTGACACTAGCAAATTCCTGGAAACAAAAGGTAACAGTTTGATCTGAAGGTCTGGTGGTTGATAGAAATA
>NC_056737.1:372425899-372455899 GCF_019279795.1 Protopterus annectens | reverse complement strand
GAACTGTACTACTGAATTATTTTAAGTATTTTTTCTGTGTGTGTGTGTGTCAGCTACTTGGGCAGGGACACAAAGCACTGGTTGGACAGAGAGGGTGCTGGATATTTTAGCTTGCTCACTAGGCTGAGATCTGGACCCTATAGCTGTGCCAGTGGGGGGTCTTATTGGAGACCTGGAGAGCAAGGGAGCAACCAGCCCTGGACTGACTGTGATCTCTGTGTGCTCTTAAGGGAAATTGCACTTCACTGTGTGTATTTGTTATTCTTTCCTCCTATATGAGACACCCCTCACTGGTGTTAGTGGTGAGGATTGAGGTTCCGTGATTGCTGGGCCAGGGCACGGGCATCACATGCCCCATTCTTGGTTTACTAAAATCAACAAACAAGCAACCCTGTAAATGCATTTACCCTCAAAGAGGAAGTACTTGTTTGTTTTAACATGCCAGCAACAGGTACATTAAACTCATCTTCCTATACGCCAAAATACCTGGTGAGTCAACTAGTCATTAAACATGAAACTCAGAGACAATATCTGAAACCGCCTTTTAAGTTTACTGAAACAAAGCATGCTCAGTGTTCTTAAAACAATAATTACAAAACCATAGGTTTGCTTACTGCACTAAGGAATACAATTTAATCAAAGAATGTCTGTAGCTTTTGTCTGTAAGTACAGGGTGCATGTACTTTGTTCATTTCATGTCTGCAACACAATATAAAGCTGCTGATTTTTGTTTTTTTAATCAAAATAAAAATAAAATGATACAAGTTAATTGTGTAATTTTACATAGGTATGTATGTATGTGCATGGATATTTGTGTTTTTGAGTTTTTTTACTGATCATAAATACATTTTTACAAATTGTCCAGTGTAATCATGCATCCTATGTAACTGCCTGTAAAATTAGAAATGTCCTAAATTATGAATGTAACCCTGAGACCATTTCCCACTAGGTCCAGTGAAAATATAATGCTTCACAGCCACCCAACCAAATTGTCTCTCCAGAGACACCATTCCTAATTTTCCTCTTTTCAACTAGTATGAGATATCCCAAGTTAGTGTGTGTGTGTGTGTGTGTGTGTGTGTGTGTGTGTGTGTGTGTGTGTGTGTGTGTGTGTGTGTGTGTATGCGCGTGTGTGTGTGTTTGTGTGCATGTGCAAGTGCTGGCAAGCTTACATACTCTGTATGCATGTGTCTGCAGATATGTATATTGTATATCTGTGTGTTCATGCATGTATGTGAGCATGCGTACATGTGTGCATCTGATTTTCTGTGTGTGTGTGTGTGTGTGTGTGTGTGTGTGTGTGTGTGTGTATTTGCATACACAAATGTATGTCATTAGGTGCACATATGTTTCTGTGTGTATTTGTATAGTTTGTGGCGTTTATATATGTGTGTGTGTGTGTGTGTGTGTGTGTGTGTGTGTGTGTGTGTGTGTGTGTGTGTGTGTGTGTGTGTGTGTGTGTGTGAGGGTGTGCACAAGTGTGCTCATTCCCACAGTTTTTGAAGCCCAAAATGTAGAATATCTAGCTGTCCAAATCTTTGTTTTGAGAAAATGGAATGCAAAATTAAGTCTAGTCAAATGTGGTCTTGAAAAACCACAAGAGGATGCAGTATTTGCATTTTTGACACTCTGTATCTTTTAAGAATGAGGAACTAAGAGAAGCCTTATCTATCCCAGTAAATAAGTAAAGCTTCAGATCCTCTGGATAATCTCAATAGGATATAGTCTCATGTGTTATACCTTATTTGCACTTCTAGCCCAGGGAGCATAAAATTCAGCTCTTTTCTCTTCTTTAATGTGTTCTAAGATTCTTTATTAATTAGAATTAATTCTTAATTATTCAATTAACAATTTGATTGGCAAATAATTGATGGTGTGGGTTACATGGGACAATAAGTACATGGCGGTGGCCATTTTATCTCCAGTACAAGTGTGTGATGTGATTACTGGGAAAGCATAAGCATGTCCATTCCCATCCTAAGGCATACTTGTAATATAGACCTTCAAAATGGCTGAAGTGTACATTTTTATGTATTTTAAATTACATTGTCAACACAACAAAAACACAGCAACATGTCCTTACCTTCACAGGTATCCTTTTCCATGGTATTTCTGCTTGCTAGTGTACTATGTCAGGCTTCCTACACCTAAGATGTTACAAAGTGCCTGCATTGTCCCCTTTGTGTACATTGAGAAGATCAGCATTTGCAAGAAAGCAAAACAGATTTGTATGTACCTTTTTATATCCTGGTCTTCCTTCCAACACTTCTTTCCCCATCTCACCAGCTCTGTTCATAAATTCCTTATTAACTACCGAAAAAAGAACAAATGAGGATACTTGGGATTAACGTGGACGAAAGAGAAGAGAAACAACCATTAGCGATGATTCGGTAGTAAAAACCTTTCACAAGATCAAGACATATTAGTATATACATAACTCCTTTTATCTCTCTATCTATCTATCTATCTATCTATCTATCTATCTATCTATCTATCTGTCTATCTATCTATCTGTCTATCTATCTATCTATCTACCTGTTGCAAAACAGACACGTGAACTGGTCTGAAGACCCTTTTCAGCCATGCTCCGAACCATTAGAAACAGACAGAAATTATATAGTACATAGGTCATAAACTAGTTGTAACATAGCAAATGAAAATTATTTCATAGGCAAAAACAAAATGCTAACATTTTACAAAACACAAGTCACTCAGCAACAACAGTAACATAAAAGACATAAAAGACACTAGATATAGATATTTTATATATTTGCATTTGGTTACGAGGAAATAGAACATGCAGCTTACCTCATGCTTTAATTTAATTGTGTTAGTGGTTCAAAATAAGTTATCAAAGAAATTTATAGGAAGAAAATGAGTTGAAACATATACACACATCAGTGGCAGTGAGTATGTTGAGTGTGTATAATGTTGACAGCTGTCTAGTCAACTGAATATTTGCGAATGGGCAGTTGTTCAACAGGTGTGTGAGATCATCAGTCCTTTGGAAGGGGAATATTCTCTTTCCTGGGGATTTTGCACTCTCAAAGTTAATATATATCATAATCAGGGTGTGTGTGGGGGGTGAATTGAGCATGTTTCTTAGAAAATGTGCAGTATGGTGTCACCTTGTGTATTTTTCATGAAATGTGGATGATATTTAGGGGTCTATATTATATGTTCGAAGTCTGAAAACTTTGAATCTCTTATAATCGACTCTGTATGAGCGAAGTTGCCAAACATCAAACATAAAACATAAACAAACTAAAAATAAAAAAAACTATCTGCACGCTTGTTTTTGTTTTTGTTTGCTTGCCCCCCTGCATCCCCCACACCCCTTGCTACTTAAATATACCAACTCCAAGATTGCACTACATTGAAGTGAAGGGAAATATTCCCTACAGCGATCTCCGTTGAAACGTTCGATGTTTGAAAACTTCATTTATATGATATAGATCATATGAGATTCGAAGTTTTCAAACTTCAAACTTATAATATAGACCCGATATTTAGGCAGACTGCTTTGGTTGTTTTTGCTAATATGCAGTACACACACACACACACATATATATATATTTATATATATATATATATATATATATGTGTGTGTGTGTGTGTGTGTGTGTGTATGTGTGTAAATACGAGTCCCTATTATAAGTTGATATTTTATAGTGGGGGGGACTTTGTCCCATCAACCTTCTAATGTAGAGACTCTGCCTCTAAATGCCCATAGCTTATATGTACTAACTTCATAGTGGCACAACCAACAACAGTGGGAATTACTTTGAATTATAATAGAGCCAACACTATGTAACTTGACCATAATTCAATTAATTCAAGTTACATATTTAATATGATCTTAATTGAAAGACTATTTTTCAGGCTTGGAATAGTACATGCATTGAGGCTGATTTACAATATTAATTATTTGTATGCTAGTGTATTTTCCCATCAGCCACCTCTGGACAATCTATTAACTTTTTCCAGAAGAAAAAATAAAACTTTACAAAAATCAATACAAGTAACTGAGTTCTTATAGAAGGCATTATTATTGTGTTTTTAGAGATACTGCATTCATAAACATGCTGTCTTGATGGTCACTCAGTCTTGCTTACATAAAAGACATCACAGCTGGGACATAACCCTACATACACAATTCCAGCTTTATGGCAATTTATATGAACTGGGCATGAATGCTTTCATGAAATTATGTAGTATCACATTAAACCCCTCATAAATAAAATAGCACTATGCTCATCTACTGCATTTATACATCCCTTTACTGGTGGCTTTATTTCTGGGTTGAGTACCTCATTCTACATTTTTTCACATTTCTTTTGGTCTTTTAAACAAATAAAGGTCCCTTAAATATTCTTCTGAATAAATAATCATTGCCTAATATGGCCTTCCAGTTTTTATTATTGATATTTCTGCAGTACAGTCAGTAAAATAAGAAAGTGCGATAGATGTTTTGTAAATTTCCATTTTGTGATCTATGATGATCAACATATGCTCCAGACCAACTACCAGAAAGAAATGGGAATGGTATTTTGAGGTTGTTTCATCAAAACCTCATTAAATATTTATTCTGCTAAAACAGTTGAATAATCTCTTTTGAAAAATTATTTTAAAACATTACATTCTAAAAAAATTTTGCTGTTGTCAGATATTATTCTAGATAATCTGACAAACTGTCCTTTAAGCAAGAACTTTTTTTTTTGCCAAGGAGGATGGCTACCAGTATAATACAGGTAACAACTGGAGAACATTGGTTTCAATAAATAGTAGGTGATTTTATAGAATTAGAAAACGATTTATAAAAGTTAAAGTCTAGATAACTGATTTCAAAATAGGACCAACTTTGTATAAACTTCGGATCATGTGTTGTTGACTCTAAGTATTCAAAAAATATTTAATGCAACAAAACCAGCCCCCAAAATGAACAAATCATTCAAATATCAGCTATACAACCTTAAGTTCTCCCTAAAACTGGAATTCAAAAACATAACCAGCTCCCACTGGCATAATACCAAATTAGCAAAAATGGCACTGTAAGCTACACCCACAACAACACCTCGTACTTATCTAAAGATACTACATTCAAAAGAAAAATAATTAGTTTTCAGAATACAATCCATTTAGTGACAAATGGTGTTGATGTCCTGAGAAGAGAGATTTTTGAATGTCATGCTTTTTTCTTCTGTTTTGTATCCTATGCTCATAAGGGGAAAAGCATAACT
The DNA here is from genome assembly GCF_019279795.1 of Protopterus annectens. Lineage (NCBI taxonomy): Eukaryota > Metazoa > Chordata > Ceratodontiformes > Protopteridae > Protopterus > Protopterus annectens. Next base: position 372,450,659 of record NC_056737.1, on the reverse strand, counting down.
TGTGATTATATCCTCCTTCCAAAATATGTTTTTTTTGCAGTGGGTAAGCCTGCAACCTGAGTGTGAGGCAACCCCCACACCCCCAGTCATATATATATATATATATATATATATATATGTGTGTGTGTGTGTGTGTGTGTGTGTGTGTGTATATATATATATATATATATATATATATATATATATATATATATATATATATATATATGTGTGTGTGTGTGGTGTGTGTGTGTGTGTGTGTGTGTGTGTGTGTGTGTGTGTGTGTATGTGTGTGTGTGTGTGTGTGTGTGTGTGTGTATATATATATATATATATATATATATATATATATATATATATATATATATATATATGTGTGTGTGTGTGTGTGTGTGTATATATATATATATATATATAGATATATATATATATATACATACACTTTGTATGTATACCAGCTCCTGGATCACCGTACCTTGGCGGAAAGGGGAATACTTCAAGAAACAGTAATCTCAGATGTGGTACATGCAAACCCACATTTTGACTCATCCAGTCTTGCTATTCTAAGACTCACATCAATAAATCTTCAGAATGCCAACTAGCTATCCATATTATCTATACCATGCATACTCCCAACTGCATTATTGCACTTATAAAATGGGTGTGTGTATGTCATTTAAGCTAAAGACAGAATATCAAAACACAAATGATCTAACATACTTCATCTAACTACTAAATGATAAAAACATAAAAAAAAAAAAAAAAAAAAGAGAACAAAACCTCCTGTACCCCATTGAGGGACTTTTGCCCCATATCCCCCAATGCACTTATATATAACAACTCCATGGTCACACTGCAGTTAAATGAAAGTATACCACCATCTTGCATAATATAACCCACTGTGTTAAAGCAAGCTGCAATATTTCTTATAAATACATAAGGAAACTAGTACCAGTGATCAAAAAATTATAAATGTTTTATTATCACAGTTATAACTAGAAAATTACTGGAGACATCATTATATCATCTTTTATTAGTTCACTTTTTTAAGACTACTTGTGAGTAGATGAAGTAATAGACCAGTTGAATGGAACCAAATGGGCATACATTTTTAGTTTGATTTTTATGTTTATTACTTTTGGTTTAATAACTACATGTTTTGAATTGTGTTTAAATGTAAACCATTCTTCTGCTCATTTTAGCTCATTTATTATTGTGCAAGGTTATTTTCTTCTAATTATATGGCATTTTTTGGTATAAAATTTTCAGTGTACTCATTTAGGGACCCTTTCTCCAAACTGATGTGCAGAACTGTTTGTTTTTTATCAGTAATGTTTTGTATCTGAATTGCATTAAATCTTTGTATAGTACAGCTTCTGGTGGTCCACAGATACTATACTGAAAATGTGAGCTCACAGTTTTAGGTTTTGGCAGAATTATGGGCATTTCCTGAAAATAAAGGTAAAAGAATTTGTTTATTGTGTATTGACAGGGTGCCCCTTCAAAATGTTGAATACTTACATTATCAAATCCCCCTTCATCAAACCTGACTTCATCGAATTGTCATTATATCGAACTCCTGGAACTAACTTTAGATTATTCATTTTAATGACATTTCTGTTAAACTGCTTTGTACTGTTGTGTGATTCCCGTTGTAAATGTTATTTTGTATTTGGATCTCAGTACCATAGTTCAAGTCGTTGTGGTCAGCAGATGATATGTTGAAATTGAGAGCTCGAATTATTACATTTTAACAGTGGTATGCGCATTTGTAAAAATACTGCTAAAATATATTTTTTCAAGTTTTAACATTTGTTTTTTAGAACAATCTCTTTGGAACATTGGAAAGGTATGAAAGCTGATTGCAATGCCTTCTTCCATTGCATGCCATTTAGTGGTCAGAAAAATAATAGCTGACACTGAGTGGACTTGAAGGGTTTGTGACTGAACTGTTCTTCCCTGAAGGAAACATATCTGCTGCACAGGCAACTAGCAATATGATTTTTCTGGTTTTCTTTGCCTATTTTATGTGAATAGGTCTGTACAATTACATAGATAGAATGATACATATGTATTTACAGATTTAGCTATTTTTATATACATGGGCAAGGAAACTGACCAATCATATTTCTGATTTAATGTACTCTGATTTGTGTTATGCATGGGCAAAAATTATTTCCCCATAACTGTATCATAAAAACTTAATGGGCAATTCAAAACAAACAACTTCTCCAGCACAAGCAAAACCTTGAACTGGCCCTAGCATTAAAATTGAACCATATAATTTATATAACAGTATAATTAAATGCTGTTTCTGTGATTATGCCATTCTCCTTATAGGCAGTATAAAATTAATGTCTGTTGTTTTGACTGCAACTTTAAGGACAAGTCTCTTGTTTTCCCTACCAATTATATAATGGAGTCTCAGACTATTATAAAGAGTTTGGTTTCTCTGTATATAATTTTCAAAATATCAGCATTGTTGTCAAGAAGAATGTAATAGCAGTGTTCCATGTCATACATTCAGTGAATACCATTCCATTCTTTTATTTGTCTGGGAAACAGAAAAAAAATGAACTAAAAAGGCAAAAATTGTTTTCACCAGACATAGAGAAAAGGTAAAGAAAACCAAAATACCCAAACAGAGACAGTCCAAAAACTTTATTGAACAATTCTGATTTCATATTATAATCTTTGGTGTGTGTTTCATTTAAAGTTTGTTACTGCAGAATATTACAGCCTAGAAAGTTTATTTGTTTTCATCACCCTTCCTTTAAGAAGTAGCCTTTATAATACTTAAAAATGTAAAATAACATCAATAAATATGCCACTGCTTTCCTTGTGTTTTTACTACCTTAAAATCATATTTTCCCAGTGGAAGGAATATGAGTTTACATCTCTAAGGTAAGTTTTCTAAATGTTTTAGTACAAGTAATACTGATAACTCCCAAAGTTATAAGCCAGCATTTATGTTTTCAGTTCAGTTTTAGCCAAGTGAAATTTATAAGGTTTAAGTGCTCCCTTTCAATGAAAACCTGAGAGAACTATCTGGTTAAATGGCTTTCTTAGAGTCACACAGTATGCAAGTAGCAAATGAAATAATCAAATCTAGAAGTATATGTTAATACTTGTTAACAGATCATAGCATTAACCCTCTATGCATTACTTCCAGACTTTCCATAAGTTAATAAAGAACTGACAAGCAAGCTTTCTGTGGGTCTCTGCTTTCCAGACTATTCCACTGTCGTTGTATCATTCCATCATGAAGGGTGAGGTCACACAGTAACTGCAACATCTTCACATGCAAATGTAAAAACGTTCACAATTGAATAGTGCAGTAACAGTATCATAGCTTAGAAGGTTTTATTATAAGATGAGTATGTTAAACAGTTTTACAGCTACCACACTTACTCCGATCCATTTAATTTCATGATTATATGACTATTAGTATTATCGCTTTCTGGTCTTTTTTGTAAAATTTACAGAATATCCATTTCTATACACAACTTCATGAATGCAGCAGCAGTCATATTTAAAATCCAGATTAAAATGTTTTTCTTATTCTTCAAAACACCTGCACATTTTGCTACAGAAAATGTTTTACATCAAAATACAGCATCAAATAAAATATTCTATTACCTCAGTTATGCCATTTAAACTTTAAGGTATATACAAATACACATGTCCATTTTATAACTGTAGTAAGGCCCATTTTATAAGTGCAGTAAGGCACAGAGCTTGCATGGCACATATATTTCCCTCTACTGGGGTGTGGGTGGCATAAAGAATGCCTTTTTAAAATTCGGTAGTTCTGTGGTCAGGAACTCTTAACAAATTCCATCTTCTAATCTACAATAATATGAAGTTGTCATTTTTTTTAGATTTATGTGTGATGATATACAAGTCACATAGTTTAGGTGGTTAAATAGTTTTATTTAAGTTTTTTTTTTTTTGGATGGGAGGTGGCATACACTCCGGTCACAACTCCTTAATGAAAATTTAGAGATTGTTTATAACAGGACATTATATAGGCAGCTCAAAATACTGAGAATAATTATGTTATTATCTTCTCATGTCAATGAATCAGAAATATATTTTGACACAAGTTAGTTCTTAAACACATGATCTCCTATGACATGAAAACATGTTAAAACGTTTTACAAATAAACATTTCTGCAGTGAGAAAACACAAACCACTTGACGGCAAAGTCCAAAACAGCACTCAGATGGAAAGTGTACTAGCTCTAAGGTCAAATGAATTTAAGGTAAGGGAATATTTGTTTTACAAACTTTTCCCTTAACCCAGGCATTGTGAGACTTAGGACATTGCATTACTGAATCGACAACCCTACCAACAAATTCATCAAGGTGGGCTTTCAGCAGAACAATGGTAGTAGTAAACTTGTTTCCAATTATATGTTGCCCATTTGCCTTAAATGAAAGAATCAACAGTTACTGTCCATTTTGTTGTTCAGAGACAAACAAATGAAACACATATGCATTTACAGTGGACAGTTATAATACTTTCTGATCCTAGAAGCAAATGGTGGTGCTTCTGTAAGTTGGAACAGTCATAGCCAACAAGGAGCACTGCCCCTCATCCCCCCAAAAAAGATGGATTCTTCAGAAAAATGGACTACTTACAGCATTAAATTGATAACTTAGTTCATATTCTGACCTATGGAACAGTCATTTTTATTCATTAGATAGTTTTGGATCTTAACAAAAGGTAACTGTAAAAGTGTTATGACATCATTAACAGAGAAGTGCAGATCAAAACCATAAGCCTACTGTATGAGATGAAGAGGGATATAGATGGTAGACAGTTAACAAAGATGTTAAAGAAAAGAGGGTTGGATACAGAATTTTCAACTGCACATACCAGGATTGCTTTGTTAGGTGATAATGCTCTGCTCCAATGGATGTCAAGTGGCCTGTAAAATAATTGGATGGATATGGATTCAAGGCCCACATATATAAGATGAGTTAATAGAAGATGATGAAAAACACTGACAAAGGTCTTGGGCAGAAAGGAAAATGAAGTCATCCACTTCTCTGTCATTTAGATTTTGTTTACATACTCAATAAAATTATCAAAAGCCAGGGACTTCCAAAATGGCAGCACACTAATCAACAGCTTAATTTCAGCTCTCCAAGTGTGAAAAAAGAAACTGACAAACAGGGGCTAGTAATTCTGCCAATTTTAATAAAATTCAGTTACTGACTAGTAAGCACACTGCCTGGATGCCAGCAAAGGAGGAACTTAGAGAGCCTGAAAGAAAATCAGCTAACAAGGGTGAAGAGAAAACACTAGATGGGAAAAATCTTGCAGCTTCTTTGGTATAAGAGAAGGCTTCCAATAATTTAGCGGAAAAACTAAATCAAATTCACTCATTGCTGATTAAAATAAATGAAGCATTGAAGGAGTGTATCAAGCCAAATAGCAAAAGGTTTGAAAAAAAATGAAAGAAGCTTTAAGCATCTACTCAAATGAACTGAGAAAACTGCAAAAATCAGAGGTCAAAATGAAGAAAAAGCTGGCTGAATATGAAACTTCTCAAGAAGAGCTATTTCAAAAATGGTGAAGTTAGAGCTAACTAGTATTCCACAGCAGGAGTTATTAACTGAAAGGGCATATCATGAGTATTCTCCAAACATGGCCGTAATGAAGCAGGCGAGACGTATATTAATTAAGATTCAATCCTACCACTAAAAGAGTTGATTCTGACAAAACTGTAGTAGAAAGACAAAGTATTAAACTTGGAGAAAGTTTTTTTGGAAAATTGTTATTGACTGTTCACCAGGCAAAAGAGAAGCAAATTTATCCCAGTTGTAAAGAAGAGGGATACTGCAAATCTATCTGGAATTTTGTAAATAATTATATGTCATTTGTAAATATCAACATGAGTTATATAAGATGCTTGTGTTACAACTGTATTAGAACTGTATGTCATGTGTATATCAAACTGGTTTGTACAGACGTGTGTGCTGAAAAGGTATTTTATAAAGTGTTTGTGTTTGAAATGCATCCACAGTGTGCCCTGCTGGAAGAGAACAGAAATGTACATGCACTGTTGCAACTGTCTAAATGTATATATTCTAACAGTGGAAACTGGAATACAGGAGGTTAACTTCAATCCAGCAAATTTTAGGAGAATAGCTGAAATTAAATTACTTTATAAGCTATGTAATAAAAGATGGTATTTTTCAGTTTTTAATACAGCAAGAGACATAAAGTCTGTGCTAGAAAATTTTCTGTATTGTCTTTAGGGTAGCATAGTTGCTAGTCTTGAAATCATGAAGGGATGCAATTGTTTTGGGACTTCCGGCATCTGCCAGAGATCTAAGGAGAAGACCTTGTCTGTATATTTTTACAGGTTGATGTTGAATACTGCCAGCTTCATCAGTAGGTATTCACCTGGGAATTAGAGTCAGATGACAAAAAAATGATGTTATTCTGCAAGCTATCCCAGCAGTAATATTTGAGATATTAATTTGAGAAGTCTCTTTGTGAGACAGATCATTTTGTATTCTGTCTTGGACCTAACAATAACTAGAAGATCTATTCACCACATCTGCCTTGCTCTATTAGTAAGTTCCTAGATTATAATATGATTGTCTTAGATTCGGTCATGAATATAATAAAGCTTAGTTTAGATATTTTTCTTTATTTATTTGAGACTGTCCTGCAATGCTGTTTTAAATATTTCCTGTGGTTTTGAACTCTGATGTCACTGTGAATATATATTTAGTATTGTCTTGTTCTTTTATTATTTATTATTAAATATATTTTAACCTTTCATTGTGACTGATCTGTGTAGAGATATTTAAGTTTTGAGAGTACTTGCATATTTATCTGGTGACACTGTATGGGCCACTCCTAATAACCTTGCTCTTGGTTAAACTACCATGTGTGTTAATATTAATAGTACACAATAAGATTGGTCACCCTTTGTTAAAGGCCTTAAAGTAGCTGATAAGGAATTGACTGGTGGCAGTGGTAACTACCCTATGGTCTGGCAGAAGGAAGTATAGCTAGTACACCTGTGTTAGCCTTTGCCAGATGTGTGTGTGTAAATCAAACCTCAAAGAGTGTGTGTGTCAGCTACTTGGGTGGGGAAATGAAGCACTGGTTGGACAGAGAGGGTATTGGAGGGCTTAGCTTGGTCACTCAGCTGAGATCTCAGCTCTATAGCTGTGCCACTGGGGAGTCTTATTGGGGATCTGGAGAAAGGAAGAGAAACTATTCCTGGACTGGCTGTGGTCTCTGTGTGCTCTTAAGGGAAATTGCACTTGATGCCTCTAGCAATACTGTGTGTGGACTTGCTGTCCTTCCAGTGCATGTCCCCCATTGGTGCCAGTGATGAGGATTGAGGCTTCTTGATTACTGGTCCAGTGGTGGGTCATCACACCAGCAATCAGAGAATGTTAAGAGGCAGGTGTGAAATTCAAGCTGCTGTGTCCATCTGTCTTCAGAATATTTTTCCTTGATAATCAAATACATTTTTTGATACAGAATATGCTAAGGAGGAAAAACTTGTCTAGCAAAAAGTGAGCCATTAAACAGAACAGAAGTGTACTTCTCATTCTTCTGACAATAAAGCTCATACAGAGACTTTTGCCTGTGAAACCCTTTACAGTGTTCCAAAGAAAAATACTTCAGGAGCAGAAAAAAGCATAGTAGTTGACTACAAGTATTAGAAATACATCAGACTTGAACCAGAGTCTGGTGCTGGTAGATGAATATGAAGAAGAAGAACAGCAATACTGAAATTAGTGAATAAATGTTGGACCATAAAGCATCCATTACATTTGTGAAATATAGCTTTATAAGATAAAGTGGTTGGGACAGACTGGACTTTTGTTGACTTTGTAGTACTTGTGGGTGGACTGTAAAGCATATACCCCACTTTATGTCATTAATGTTTTGAAGGCTACTAAAGGGGAAAAAGTCACTGTAAGTAAAACAAATTTTGTTCTTGACAGTATTTATCTGAAAGGCATTAGTCTATTCAGTGACTGCAGTATGTGAATGTGTTGAATATACTAAAGTAAGCAAGTACTTTTTTAGTTTTAAGAAATGTAGGCATTAAAATATAAAAAGAGAAGAAAGGCTGGACTAAAGGATTTTTAAGTTAATGTTGGTGTGACGTATGGGGTGTAAAAGTGCACTGATTATAATATATAAAAAGGTGAGATTTTTCCTCCTACTTTTGTTTAGGTAAATGTTTGGATTAATGCCCTTGGCTTACTCTAAAAGAAAAGAATGTGAATGTAATGAGAACGGCTGAGTCTTTTGCATATGTAATGATATTATTTTTCCTTTGGCAAATAAATGTTCAGTGTGAGGTCAGACGTCTGCAGCTGAAGGCATTTGTACATTCTGTTCTTATGTTTCCGTGGAGACAAGCTGACTGCAGGTGTAGGCAATTAATCTTGAAATTCCTGAGGATTGTTTACTGAGGAAAATGTAAAGTAAAAGGTAAAAGGTCAAGCAACTGAGTAAAAAATAAATTTTGAAATTACTGGAAGTGAATAAGAGACAGCATTACAAGCGGCCTAAATAGTTCAATGGAAATTTTATTTAAAGACAGCCAGTGCACTTTTTCTTAAGGCAAAACATTTCAGAAAGTATTCAAGCCATTTTTTCACATCCAGGAGGGGAATACACATAAGAAAAGAACAAACAGCAATCATTGTGTAAGTAGCACCACAGACTGACTGTAATATGTGCTTTAGCATGTATAACCTTAATTTTTGGTCAGGTCAATTTGGGACAATTGTTCCTGTCAGGAGGGTTAAACTTCATTATTTGAAGATGTACATAGTTTTGTCTCTTTGTTTTTAAGTTAATAGGTTATGGGGGTGTACTGGAGGTGTGTTTTATTTTGTTTGATGTTTTTTATTAAAATAAAAAGTCTTGAAAATATGACATAGATTCAAATGGAGATGGCTAGAAATAGTAGTGTAAAAGATCAACCTGCCAAACATTAATCTGTACATGTAACACAAATGGACATTTAAAAAAAACTGTCATGTATGATGGGTTGAAATAATAACTTCTTATCATAATGGTTATACTATCCATATTATTTTGGAATGTAAATAGCCTCACAGGTATAAGCAAAATGGTAAGATTATGAAATTATATTAAGAAATGCAGACTACAATTAGCAATGCTACAGGAGACATATTTGGAAAAAACCACTGCCAAAATGTAAAAAAACACGAAACTCTTTAATGTAAGCGCTTTTGAAAAAAATAGTATTTTTCCTTCTTCAGACAAACAGTGTTACAAACAAAACAGTCCTTAAATAAGCTTTCCAACCATGTGATCACATCGCATAAATAATTAATTAATTGATTAATTGAACCATTAAATACATTCGTTTTACATACTTTTGAAATGTCTACGTTGTTGCATTATGTTATATATACATTATTAATGTTAAAACTATAATATAACATTAGTTTAAACTGATTTAAACACTATTTTAAAGCACTATTTTAATTTTTTTACTTTTTTAATTTAAACTTATTTTTATTTGCTTCTGGGCTTCACATATTCTGGCTTTAATTTCAAGAGTTTGTTGTGGCTTTTTAGAGATATTTGGAAAAAACTGACAATGTGAATTTGATAAATACAGCATTTCAGGACAGATATTCAGCAGAATGTAAGGGACAAAGGAAAAGGAGCTCCAATAGTGACAGAAGATGAAAAAAGATAATAATGGTAGATTTGTGGCAGTAAAGGCTACTGACAAGGTAAAGGATTATGTTAGCATATATTTATATTCCACCAAAAACTGCCATTATGGAGCTTAAGAAAATTTTGGAAGAAATAAACAGCTTTCAGCAGAGAATATTACTTAGAAGTGGGGAATGCAACTTGATCTGCATCAATGAGGATGTATCCGGATGATCTAGAAGGAAAATATAACAATAAAGGCTAGATTTCTGAAGAAATTTATGAATATCATCAGTATGGAAGATGCAAATTTAGTAGAAGAAGCTCAGAGATAATTTACATATTTTCCCCAAAGTACAATAACTGAGATAGACTAGACAGAAATGATATTTCACAGAAATATGTGTATTTAAATGAAAGCTTCAACACATACCCAATTACTATTTCAGATCATGTACAAATAAAAACTAAGATAAACATGCAGGGTAATGAAGTAAAAATGAGACACTAGTGCCTTCCCACCTAACTGTTAAAAAGAGAAAATTTAAGGAATGCATAATGGAAATTATCGGACACTGGCACAATTGCAGAGTACTAAAGAGAAAATAAGGGAGTACCTAGGTAATATGTATCAGTTTAGAAAGACTGATGTTAAGCAACCGTTTTTTTTTTTTTTTTTTTGGTAACTCCAGAACACAAAAACTTTTGGCACAAGGATTTAGGCAACAGAAAGCAGAAAGGGCTGTTGCCAAACTTAGGGAGCCCATAACAAGAAACATAACCAGCGATACTGTAGAAATGTAAGAGATAGTTCAGAAATGTTATGAAAATTTGTAGAAAGCAGAGAAATTGGGAAATCAAGAAAAAGCACAAATGGAAATTTATAATAATTTAATGCCACATATTAGCTAGTTATAGAACTCCCTCTATGACAAAAGAAAGCTACAATGCCTATCTACAGGAGCTAGAATCACTCAGTATTAAACCCAATACCATTTCCTAGGTGATCTAAACTATCCGACTACGATCTGTGAAATCTACACCACCATGAGTACACAAGCACAGAGATTCCTGGACTTTGTCAATATAAATGCCCTGGAACAATTACTCAGAATACTCACTAGGGGGGAATAGCATCTTTGATCTGGAACCGCTCAAGCTGACTCTTCACATATTTTCCCACTCTGAAAGAAAACATCATTAACAATAGAAAGTCTGATGTGTTAAAGTAACTTGAAAGCTGTAGGTTATCCTCAGGACAGTCTTGTTGTGTTTTTGTGCATATGAGCTCTAATAAGACAGTACTTTCCATAACTTTACAGTATCAAAATGTGAATTTATAAATGATGTTGCACTTAATGAATATACTACATCTTTCGAACACTGTGACTTGAAACAGTGAATGAAATACCCCATCAGATGACTAGCTTTTCAGTTTCTGTGCTGCAATGTGAATAATATTGTGCAAACTATTTCATCAGTATTGAAAAGGGGGTATCATTGGTTTGAGTCAGTTACATGGTTTAGTAAAATGCTCCCTGCCACTGCCTTAGGACCTGTGAAAGGTCTTTAACCTGTTTAGCATTGCCAAATGAAATGTCATGTCACCCTCCCAAGTGGGAGTAAGTGAATTTATTTGATCGGTATAACAATGATTGGGGATGATGAGGCCAGAGCTATTGAATTGCATTTATAGCAGTTTAAAAAATGTACATTGTCAGAAAAAAATAGACATTTTATCCTTCTAAATAGCATTACATGTGAAATGCCATTAGTCTTTTAAAGACTGTTTTATATTATTTTATTGTTTAAGAGAGGTGCCTCCTGAAATTAAGAAACAGTCTGAACTTTTGAATTTAAATTAGTCATATACGTCCATTTTGCTTTCATCTCATTGGAGTACATATAACTAATAACAAAATTATACCAATAAAATGTTTAAAGTGAGGAAAAGCACACACACAAACAGAACAACACATTCAGATGCTGGTCTGATTCCTGTGTAAATATTATAGAGTAAATTACTTGTATTACCCATTAGCTGCTTAGTTTATTTTATGAGATTGAACCAGGAAAATACTGCTTAAATGTGCATCTTATCTACTCCTACTACAAATCTCAGAATTCCCTCCAGTGGATATTAAGGCTTTAAAAATTTAAAGAAGACTCACCTGTCTGCACTGATAGGAACATTGTGATATGCAATTTGTAAGTACATTACTTGTGATATGATGTTCACCTTAAAACAGACAGTGTATTTTGACTAAACTAATTACACTTTAGATGTGTAGAAAAGATAATTTAATTATATCAGCTTTAAAATTTTTTTTGCTTGAATGTTTTGAATACTTTTGGAGTCTTTTATAAGCTGGCAGCTCATTTCATATAGCCTGCCCCATTCTGGACATGGTTTTCTTTTCATCTGTTGATAGTTTAAATCAGATGATGAAGGGATAGCATTCACAACTCATAAGTGAGCACGTGAAGATGCAGCTTTTTGTGAAGATTTCTGCACTGCTCGTGCTAACTCTTCATCTATGTTCTTGTTAAAAACAAAAGTATCATGATATTAAAGTCTATATGTTCATTACTTGTCATAAAAGTCACCTCAAAATAAAGAGGATAATTGGTAATGAACTTAAATAAGCATAGATAACAAGTTGAAAGTATAAATGCATGTAACACCTAATTAGCGACTGTATCTTAAACAGAGTTATACATATTTGGTTAATGAGGTAATGAATGCAATAAAAAGGACACAATCTATTATATTACATGTCACAGGACACACAATTATTTGCAAATATCATAATCAATTGTCAATGATCAAAAGAACTGTGAGATGATTGCATAAACCAATGGTCAATGTTTAAAATATGTAAGTTGCTTCATATCAAACTGAGCAATAACAAAATTGCATATAAACCTATATTTGATATATGAAGTATGTTATGTTTTTGTATATATTGACTGAATTAACTAACTTGAGCAGATAAACCCACTAAGATAGTTTACACTGGCTAATTGATTAACAGACGGATTTATATTATAATCAAGCAAAATAGACTTGAGCAAAAGGTAACCATCAAGTGAGTTTATAGTTAATGGCAGACTAGTAAAAATAATGGTAAAATGTAAGGAAGATATCCAGTCTTTGAAAACAAGTTTAAAACTTCATCTTTACATGAATAATCAATAAGAGCCATAGCAGTATCAACTTTTGTAAGTAGAAAAGATAAATAGTGTGTACTGTAACTTGTGCCAAACACTGGATTGTACAATAATAGTTTGGTCTAGGAGTATAAAAGATAAGAGATGAGACTTGAAAAGATACTGCAACTAAAGGTATGGTTGTTGAACTATGAGCAGAAGCACATAAGTGAATACATTCTCTGAAAAAAATAACAACAAATGTCGCCATTTAAGAAAATATCAATAAATCTTATATTAACTATTCAGGCTACAGACATTGCATAATATCTACAAAGTAATAGATTGCAGTTAAAAGATACTATTTGCAGTCAGCAGTTATTACACTTTCATAATTGTCTGCAGCAAAGGATCTATGAGCAGAAATGCATATAGTTCAAATACAGTGGTTAACACTAGATAATCCTGAGATACACAATACTGGTTGTTTGTAAGCACCTTCATACATTAAAATATATGTATGTTTTTTGAAAATAAGAGCTCATTTAACTCATAGTAAATTTCTAATGATCTGGTAAACTTTACAAAAGTAATTTATTTTCAATATTTCAAGAATTTCAAACTAATAATTATAAATTTTAATCTTACTGTTTGTACATCAACAAAATTACTTATTGCATATAAAATGCTTCATCAAGTTTATACAAGATTTTTCTATATGTACATTGATTTTATATACATATATATATATATATATATATATATATATATATATATATATATATATATATATATAGGATCTTTATTATATCCTTGAAGTGTTCCATCAAATGCCTCTTCATCGATTCTTAAACTGCGACATCACAAAACAGTGAACATTCACATCAGCCATTTCTTTCCCTGGGAAAGAAATTGCTTGGCCATCCTTGTTAGTTTGCCATTTTCCCCACTGTAGTGTGATCTTGGAGTTGGTATATTTAGTTAGGGGGAGTGTGGGGGGCATAGACCCCACTTTGTAATGTTTGTAGTGATGTGTTTTTCTTTTTAGGGCAAGCAATTTATTTCCCAGGGAAATAAATTGCTGATGTGAATGTTCGCTGTTTTGTGATGTCGCGGTTTAAGGATCGATGAAGAGGCATTCGATGGAACGCCTCTTCGAGGATATAATATAGACTCTATATATATATATATATATATATATATATATATATATATATATATATAATGTATATGGGTCTACTGTTTTTGATTGAAGTTTCAGTACTTCGAATTTCACTTGTACGAACTCACTTATTCAAAGTACTGAAACTTCAAAAACTGACTACAGAGATCACAATACAGTGTGGAATGGGAATATTCCCTTTTCCTCTGTGTAATGTAATCTTGGAGTTGATATATTTAAGTAGAGGAGGTGGGGATGCAGGGGATCTTGTCCCCCTGCAAAAGCATGTTTTTGTTATATATTTTTTTATTTGTGATGCGACTGGGTGCTTAGACTTCAGTGAAAGTGCACTTTCGTTGAAGTGCATTTTCACTGAAATCGGGTTCTACTTTTCATTTTCAGTTAATATATATATATATATATATATATATATATATATATATATATATATATATATGGGTCTACTTTAAATAATCGAACCGACACTTCACCGACACACAAAACACCAACCCCAAATAACCGAAAACACACAACACCGACAACTCCCAAAACCGAACACCATTACACCGACACAAAAAACGTAAACTACACAGTACACACAATGACATGTCCACTAACCTTAATCCAAACCCTAACCCTAAGGTCCGACACTACCGCACACTTACCCTACCCGCACCCTAACCCTAACTCACTTAACCCACCCCTAAACCTAAAGACTGTCACTATCGCACACTTAACCTACCTGCACCTTAACCCTAACTCACTTAACCCACCCTAAAACATAAAGCCCGTCACCGCACACTCACCCTACCCGCATTCTAAACCTAACTCACTTAACCCGTCCCTAAACTACAGTCCATCACTATCACACACTTACCTTACCCGAACCCTAACTCCGACACTACTGCACACTCACCTTTCCCACACCCTAACCCAAAATCCCTAACTCCAACACTACCGCACACTCACCTTTCCCACACCCTAACCCAAAATCCCTCACTATCGCACACTTACCTGACCACTCCTAAATCCGTCACTATCGCACACTTACCGAGTCATGCTCACACGTTGCCCTTGTCGGTCTTTCGGCTGTCGGCAAATCACCTTTTCGATCAACTTGCTTTTCGGTCCTTTCGTCTCGGTCTTCTGCGTGTCGGTGAAGTGTCGGTTCGGTTATTTAAAGTAGACCCATATATATATATATATACACACACACACACATATGTTCATTGGTAGATATATATATTATTATGTTAAAAGTTGTATATGTTTTGATATGCATAGAGACATATTATAATTTACCTATTTAGTAAAACATTGAATCTATGAAGATATAGTCAATATGAGAGATGATAAGATTCCTATGTTGTTCTAATTTTATTCCTAGACATACTAGAACAATTCAATTACGATGTGGCTGGGCTGAACTAATTTTGCTTCTACTGCTAAGCAGAATGATCTGGATAGATTCACTCTTCAACAATGAAGCTTTTTACTCCATAGGGGGAAGGATAGTTAGAATTATTTTATGTTTTCATTATATATTCACACTCAGCCATCTACAAAATTATATAAACTGAACACCAATAGTATTATACATTTTTTGAGTTTTTTCTATTGCCAATACAAAATTCTCTATAGATTTAATTGGAGCATTATATTTTGTATCTCAAAATGTCTTAAATTACTTGTTCTATAGTTTAAAAGATGACAAAACTAAACTGTATTTCAGTCAATATAAATAGGTTAAGCAGTGCTTGCAAAAGTAATAATTTCTACAAATATATAAAATTATTTTCACCAAAGGTAATATTTATCTAAGAAACACTTCTATTAACAGATGATGTAGAGAGACTCACTAATAAACATTATCAGTTATAGTAAGTTCCCAATTCGGACAGAAAGAAGAGGAGTAGCTATTCTTTGGAAAAATACTCTACCATTACCAAATATTCTGAACACTTGCAGTGATGATAACGGCATGTTATGTTTAGTAAATTTACAAATCAAATCAAAGATATACTCATTTGTTAACATTTATTGGATACCAGGATTGGGTGTTAAAACTACCAACCTCCAACTGGATAAGATTTTACAGAACTCAAAGGAAGCCTTATTATAGTGGGAGACTTTAATTGTATTTTCAATGAAAAATATACTAATGCAATAAGAAAATGCAAAATATCAGCCACAGCAAAAGCTTTAATAAATTTTAATAACCTTCTTAATATAAAGTTACCACTAATAAAGGCTCAAAGTCTGCATCAGGAGGAAGCAAAAGTCCATAAATCCAAAAAGAAGCTGACACAGACGTGACCACAGTATCCAGTTCAGAAACTTTAGTAATTGTGCACAATTAGTAAAGTTTCTGAACTGGACACTGTGATCGTGTCTGTGTCAGCATCTTTTTGGACTAATGAACACCTAGTTAATGACTCTCTCTTTGTTTTACTCCCTAATCAAATAGACATGGTACACACTCCAAAACAGAGTCTCTGTTTTCAATGATTTAGTCACTTATTTAAATAAAGTTAAAATAGTCTCTTATCCAATCTTGGATCATAACACTATGAATCTTGAATTTTCTTTGAATGACAATAAAAATGTCCAAATTAAAATAATCCCAGTTTATATTATTAACCTAAAAAATTTCAAGGAATTCTTAAATAAAGAGATTGAAACATAAATAGAATTTAACAATATAACAGATGTATCGAAAGTATATATATATATATATATATATATATATATATATATATATATATATATATATATATTTGGAAAAAATGTAAACTGGCATTCTTTTAAAAGATACAATTGGACAAAGATTTAATAGATTTACAACGAAAAAATTGATAGACTAAATTTTGAAGAACAAACTGGTAACAATAACTTGTAAAACAAAATTAATACTCTATATAAAAATGTAGCGAATAAACAAGGTAGAATAAAGTAAAACCAGTTTAATAGTCAGTTAGCGCTTTCACATCAGACAAAATGCTTCATCAGACCATAATATCAACTTACATCACTTCCTATATAAAGCAAACATAACAATCAACTAATTAACTAACTGTGTAACTTCTTAAAAACAATTCATCACTCAAATGTACAAATATTAATACATCTTGTATGTATGCATATAAACCATGTATAAAATATATGCAAACTATATGCAGCACGTATAATTTATAACTTTAGAAAACAACCTGATAAATCCATCCTTATTTCAAAAAGGGAGATTTTAAGTGAAGTTTACTAGAAGCCATATCATTGAGACCTGGTGCGTGATATGCTTGCAATTCTAATATCAATTTTAATTCACATTGTTCCATCAAGTTCTTAATATCACCCAACCTTAAACTTGGAATGATGCATTCAACTGCTCTAAAACTAAAAATATGAGGTTTATTATATTGTACAAGGTGCTTATCTAATACACTTCTTTCCACATCATTATTCCTAATGGCAGCTAGGTGACCTCTTTCACATTCACCAAGGAATAATTAGTAATACCAACATAAAATGAGCTGCACACAGTATACACAGCTAGATAAATAAGAGTTTTGGTTGTACAATTTGCTGTAACTTTGAAATGATAGCATTTAGATGTTATTGGATGAAAAATAAATATTTTCATATGCTAACACAGTACAAATAATACAATTTCCACAGGATTTCAAACCATAGCTATCTGTTTGTTGAATCATTATGCTAAATGGAAAGAAATACATGTAAGTATTTATTTAAAAAGTAATAGTAATAATAAATATGAATGTCACAATTTAATCAACAGCAACTTTCTCTGGTTTCTAAAGAACTTTATTTTAGAACACCAAAGCATAGTGATAAATTCATACTTTATTCTTACAGCAATGAATAATTTCAGAAACATTATATAGAAAAATCCAGAATACAAAGCCTGGTTGTTTCTCACATTTCCTATAGCATACACACAAACCAATATTAATACATTTCATACATTCACAATGAATGCTTTCAAGGATAAACAGTTAATACAGTGGTAGTTTATAAATAAAGAAAAATTCAATACTTTAGATTATATCTTAAATAAATTTAACATACATAATGAAATGTGGTTAGATGTACAAAATTGTAGGTTACACATAGAGAAAAAATACATTTGATGCATATATCAATTAAAGAAGAGATACCCAATTTTGTAGAACTTTTAATATTACTGATGAATCAGGATATTATGGAAAAAGGATTCTTATCTAAAATATACAAAATCAATAAGGCAAAGACAGATGATTGTAAAGATAATTATTGGGATTATTATAGAGCTATTAATAATTATCACCCTATTAGTAGTGAAAAAATGATAATGATCTCATCTTCAGCTCAAACCACAATCTCTTTGAAATGGAAATTATTCTCTTGGAAATGTCTACATAAAACTTTCATTACTCCACACAAAGTTGAACTCATGTTTAATAAGAAAATCAAATGTTGGAAGTATGGTCAGGAACTTAGAGCTGACTGGCAGCATATGATTTGTGATTGCAAGTTAATTAAACCATTTTGGAAGAATGTTAATCTTTTTTAAAAGCATTATTCACTGATTGCTTAACCCTTTTCAATGTGCCAATACCGCCATATGTCAAGAAAAATGATTATCCTCTTCTTTGGAGTCTTCTGACTTCTGAGAGGAAAGTAGTCACAAAAAATTGGAAGAATGTCTCAACACTGTCAATGGAAGAATTTCTGAATATTGCGACTGAAACCTGTCAACTAGAGATACTATCAATTAAAAGAACCACTAGAGCAACTTCTGCACTTAATTCATGGATCAAACTCAAGAATCTGTTAAATAAACAAACAACAAATAATCACTAAAGATTTATAAACTGAAACAATAATTAATACAATGAATATAATTGACATCGGGTTGGGAGGGTGGCCTAATGAATAAGGTGTTTGCCTTACAAACAAAAGGTGCAGGGTTTGAGTCTCACAAGAGATAATTGGCTAGGCTTAAAATGGCTTGCAAGGGCAGTTAGCTTAGTACTAATCTATGAACCTATGAACATCTTTCTTATTCATGTAGACACCTTGTAAATAGTTGATGTTACTGTTTTTTGTTGTTAATGAAATATTTGTTTTTATCTATTAATGTAAAGTTCATACCTGCAGTCATCATTTCTTTGTTATTCAATTTACTTTCTTCAATAAAACATTTTTGAGTAAAAAAAAAAAAAAAGAAAACCCTGAAACTGGCTTAACTCCAGCTATCACACGATACCTTTCCTAACAGTACTACTTAAATACATCCTGACAATATGCCTGGATGCATCTTAAACAGCACGAAGAATTACTTAGCCACAACCCTAACAATACTGTTTAATATCATCCTCCATACAGGTTTCGTACCAAGTGAATGGAGAATAGCTATATTCATTCCTCTGCATGAGGGAGGACCTTTCACAGCCCCAGGCAATTACAGACCCATACTTTGACAAGCCTAATATGCAAAGCCATGAAAAGACTTATCATGCAATTAATCAATCAGGACATAGGGAACTTACGAACTCTAGAGCTGTCTCAATTTGGATTGGTCAAGGCCAGTCCATGTTTACTTAACCTTGTGAAATTTTTTTTTGAAAATGTCACCAAAACAATGGATGAAGTCAAAACAGTACACACTGCATACCTAGACCTGGAAAGCTTTTGATACAATTTTCCTCTCAGGCATAATATAAAAGCTACATAAACTGGGGATAAACCTCTATGTTGCCCACTGGATTGTCAACTGGCTCACAGATAGGATGCAGATAATCAAACTAAGGGGATTACTTCCGCAAAGTGACCAGTCACCAGTGGAGTCCCCCAGGGTTCTGTGCTGAGACTGCTCCTGTTCAGCATCTACTTTTCTGAAGTAAAAGTGAATACCAAAGAAATCTGGCTGAATAAGTTTGCAGATGACTGCAAGCTGGGAAAAATCACTGAATTACCAAATGACATAGCCATCCTATAAGCAGATTTGTTGCAAATAAATAACTTCTGTCATAATCTAGGATCTAAACTAAATGCCAAAAAAATGCATTATTATATGTTTGGGAAGTCAACTACCCAGGGAACTAACACATTGCAAATATGCCCCTACATGTTGACCCAGTTCAGGATTTGGGAACTTATGTGGACAGTAACCAAACTTTTGATCAGCATGAGTCTATTGTTGTAAAAAAATCCTGCTATATTGCGTAGCTTATAAGTAAAGGGCATGTGCCTAGATCTAGGGACGTCATTGTCCCCCTTTAGGCCAGTCATTAAATAAAATGCCCTCTTTGGTATGTATCTGTGTAGATATAAAGTGGAATGCCCACAGAGATACCTTACTAAAAGGATGCAAGGCCTAAAATCTTGTCCTATACGAACAGACTCAAAGCCTTGTCATTATACTCTGTATCCTGTAGACTACTAAGAGGTGACCTGTGTCTGGCAACAAGGCATCCTCTGACCATGGATTTACTGCACATCAGAAATTCAAATGGCATCAGAAAAACTCAGACTAGGGATCTAAACCTCTTCTGCAACATCAACAGAATGGTTTGAAGGGACAGGTATATTTCACAGGGGACACCACTGCTGTGAAGCAGATTCCCCATCCACATAAAATAAAGTTCATCCCTATCAATTTTCAAGCACAACTTAGACCTATGGATGGGAAACAGAAAATTTATCCCAGGACTGCCCCATATACTACTAATGGACACATGCAGCTCCTAAATGCTTTATCCCATGCATGAGACCCCTCAAATTATCTATGGTATGGTATGATCCCAGTTAATCTCAGTTGGGGAAATTATCAACCATGGGATGGATGAGGCCAAATCTTTAACCAAAACAGATAGGTTATTTGTAGCACAAAACAGGAAATTGGCTAGGCTTAAAATGTCCCACAAAAGCAGCTAGCCTAGTATTTGCCTATGATCCTATTAACTTAAGAATAAATTATGGGAGACTTAAATATGTCAAGGTTAGAGGTAGATGAGGCTCAACAACTAGCAATTAACAGTTAAGATATGAGGGGATGAGATAAAAATGGTGATATATAACTAATCTGCAGGAAACATATCAGGGACAGATTGTATTCCTGTGGAAGTCTGGAAGCTAGGAAGGAAGAAAGTGACAAAGATCTGGAAGGTTTTGTCTAACAGCATTTAAAAGGAGGGGAAGCACCAACATTCTGGATAAAAGGCTGTGGTGGCTGTAATACCTAATGATGGTAAAGACTCATCAGATCCAGGTTTATATTGGCCCATTTCAATTTTAAATCATGATTATAACGTGTTTATGTCTATAAATATCTAAAAGAATGGCAAAGGTATTGAAAAAAGTTGATATATATGGATCCATGTGGTTTTACAGAGGGGGAGGCAAACTACTGACAACATTAATGCAACACTGATGATCCAGAGGAAAGCAGAATGTAAGAAAATACTGCTGTTGTTTGTGGGTCTTGATGCAGACAAAGCATTTGATAGAGCTTTGTGAGTAGGGCAATAGAAGCATTTGCATTTCCTTATACAGTAATAAGTGATTTAGAACCATTGACAAAGGAAATAAGAGACTCAGAAATTCAACGATGTAATTGTTATGGCATTCAATAAAATTTTGCTTTATTTGCAGGTGGTATTATTTTATACCTTTTAGAACCAGAAAAGGACATCTCCATGTTGTGGAGCATTCTGAGTCAGTTCCAGGTTTCTCAGGATATAAAATTGATGAAGATAAAACAAAGGCTATAGCGGTAAACTATGTATCTCACATGAATTGGTTTAATACCCATATTTATGGGAACATGATAAATTAATTATTTAGGAGTATTGATCAAAAGGGTTCTGTTATGGCAGCTAAAGATATGCAGGAAGAGAATGAGAAACTGGAAGCTCTTACCCATGGATATTGATAGCAAGATACAAGAAGTAAGAATGTTTTTAGTCCCTTTAGTTTTCTGCATAGTTTTCTGCATAGGTCAGGCAATTTTTTTATCAACCAGAGAAGCTGTGGACAGTAATTAATAAAGATATGAATGATTTTATCTGAGTGGAGAAAAGGCCAAGTGTCAACTGGAATAACTTGATCTTTACAATAGAGCAAGGAGGTTTAGGATTACCTGATTTGAAGGGATATTTTAGAGCTATTCAGTTATGACTATTATACATAAGCAGAAACTTACAATTCAGAGCAGAAAGGGATAATGCTGAAGCAGGGGTTACTTCTAGAAATAAGGAAAGAGTGGGATTTTGGATGCAGATCTTTCAGGGGATTAACCACTGTCATACAGAATATTATATGCATAAAGTAGCAGATGTTCTTGGAGTGTAATGATTTGGCAGGAATACTGGGCGAGCAAATGAGGGTAACTAAGGAAATTATTTTTTGAGCTGGGATACAGGATCTGAATTGCACAGTAAGGCCTTGATAAGTTTAATTCTGGTGGCTGCCAAAAAAGTAATTATTAGAAAAAGGAACTCAAATTATAACCCAGTCATACTTGAAGTAGTAAATATTGTAGCAAAGATAAAAAAACAGGAAGTGAAATCTTTAGAAATGGGTAGGAGTAAATTTCAAAGAAAAAATGTGAATTGTGTGAAGAATACATACAGAAAAAATGTTTTGGAAGAAGAATGTGGTTTAAGAGAAGGAAGGAATGAAACAGTTTATATAAGAGAAAGCAGGAACAGAGCAATTTATATAAAGTAGGTTTGATTATATTATATAGCACAACATATGTGATGTATAATGTTTGTAAATGCCAACTTGTTAATATGGTTTGATTACTCTTATATAAGTGTAAGTTTGCCCGTGTCACAAGTGTTAATTCAATAAAGGTGTTTTTTATAGCTGATTAGGCAGAGGAAAATCTATATGACAGCGAACACTGATAATGCCATCTGTAATAAATGTATTTATATTTAGTATTTATTTGATAATGTCTTATGGTTTGCTGTGCAAATAAGTATGTGAATTATACTTCAGATACCAACTCTGGTGTATTGAAATGCAGTACAGACAGTGCTATTTATGGGTCTATATTAGAACATCGACTTTTTAAAATGTCAACTGTTCTACTATCAACCCCTATTCAGCGAATGCTGACAACATCAAACATGCAGAACAGCAAATTTTTTCCAAGGGAAAAAATTTGCTGTTCTGACACACATACACACAACACAAACACACCAAGCAAACAGCAATTCACACACATACACCTAAAATCCTAAATCTAACTCTACACTAAACTGTACACACACCACTAGCTATCCACTTACCTTAACCCAAACCCTAACCCTAAGGTCTGTCACTATCGCACACTCATCTCACCCGTGCCCTTACCCTAACTCACCTACCCCGCACTAACCCTCACGTCCACACAATCGCACACTTACCTGACCCATGCCCTAACCCTAACTCACCTACCCCATGCCCTAACCCTCACGTCCACACAATCGCACACTTACCTGATCCCGACCCGTAACTTTCCACCACAGTGTTGAACTTAGCGAAGCCACAGGAACGGCCAACCAAATTCTTTCCCTAGGAAGAAATTCGATGTTCCGCATCTTCATTATTTTCAGCGTTCGCTGAATAGGGGTCGATATTAGAACATTCAAAGTTGTGAAACTTCGATGCTCTAATATAGACCCACTATTTATATTGTCTGTATAAGTGTTCTAGCTTAAGGAGAGAGGCTTAATGCATAAACCGAAAGTAACACCTAAAGAGCAGTATCCATAAGGCTAACCTATATGTAGGCTGCCGCATGGTTATTCATGCTAGCACTTTCTGCTGTTATAGTAACATTTATTTATGTATTTAGGTATTTATTTTATTTTATTTATTAAAAGATATGGGCATGTCAAGTCTTTGTGTCTGTGTTGTGCTAACTCTAGAGAAGGTTTGTTGTAGTCCAGAAGAACTCATAGCTCACAGTGTTGTCTTACGGGTGTGAGAGTACAGATTTGAATCACATTTCCTTTTTTTATTTTGTTGATCACAGTAAAGTTAGAGCTGAGGTAGGAGATAAGATAAGGATTTTAATCTATTTTCTCTCTCTCTCTCTCTTGAATATCTGTTGTGATAATATAAGCATAATAATGCCCAACAGGGTGTGTGTTACTTTGAAAATAACACATGCCCCAGGGTGTTCTGAGGCCCATCACCACATGCTGAGGGCCTCTACACCCCTGGATTTGTTTACATAACAGTGTATACCCTGGAGGGCACTATTATGCTTAGAGAATGGGCTATTGGTTACATTGTTTTGTATTTTTTGTGTGTTTTTTTGTATATATATATATATATATATATATATATATATATATATATATATTTATATATATCTTTAACAATTATGGTATTAAAAGTTCCTCTTCCTTATGCTTCAAACTTAGTGTAGTATATATAGGTGTTGTTGGAGTAAGTAGTTTACATCCAAAGTATAAGTTTGGTAATTATTTAATGTTTTTACACACACTCTGTTGCAGACGTACACACACAAACATGAACACAAACATTTAGAAGTGGTATAGCTATCAAAATATGTGATTAAACTTGATTAATAATGCCAGGCAAAAAAAGTTTTTTACTTCCATAGCTCCAAACTGTCCCAATTTTCAAAGAATATGCAGATATTTGCCTAATTTTTATTTTTAGTCTGTTCCTCATAAAATTTGTGGTTTTCTGACAAATCACTAGGGTTTGAAGTCACAAAATAATGACATACATTTGAGTGTCAGTCTTCATTTCCTTCA